>NC_059541.1:5467045-5770075 GCF_905220415.1 Colias croceus | reverse complement strand
CGTTTTTTTAAAAGAAGCCCGAATGAAAGAAATACGCTCTATTAAATGTGGTTGTATCCTTCTTTTCTGAGCTAAATAGTAATTTTTATATCACACGATAATATATATAATATTATTTGAATGTATATTTTCGTAGTGGGAAACATTGAATATTATAATTAAAGTATATAGTAATTATAAACCTGCGTTAAATACAGTTAGTACATTCATGTTGTCAGTTACCTCCAGGCTCCAGAAGATTACGGGAATCCTGTTTATTCGAAATAGTTTGAGGTTCTATATAATAATTGGGTATGTTATATCAAACGTACAATCTGAACTAGGCTCAATAAATACTAATTATTACGTAGTTACACAGCCAATTCAATACACTAATAAATATCAAAGCTTCACATAATATTGCATAAATTTTAATTTTCTTTTTCTTTTTTCAATACATTGGTTGCTCGGGTTGCTTGGAAGAAATTGCTTGAAGCAATAAAGCCGCCCTTTGCATAAAATGTCCTGTCTGTGTGTGTGAAATTTGTATTTTTGTTTGTGTATGCAATAAAGATTTTAAATAAATAAAATAAATAAATAAATAAACATAATATGGGTATCGATTTTTGCTTTGTACCTAATAGTTGAATAGATTTGAAAACAAGGCTGAAACATCTAAATTATTCATGCGATGTCAAAGATGCGGTGGGAGACTCATTAGATCATACAGCTATTTTGTGTCGTAGAGACTGTGATACTGAACATTTTACAATAGCCACGATTGATCACACAATCACTGTCTCTTTCAAACGCCACACAAAACTGACCACAATCTATGACTAGTTACTAGTTAGTAATGATATTATTTCGCACAAACACACAAAATTAATAATTATAATGAAAGGCATTTCATCGCATATTCTTCTCCAACTTGATTACTTAGTAATTAATTTCAATAGGACAACGCCCTATTCTAAAAGCGTCATAACATAGGTATTTCAAAAACTAAATGTAGGTTACTAGTTTTCGATTTTTTCTAATACATGTAATATTAGTAAGCAGCATTTTATTTTTTAGTTACGAAACTGTTATGTGCAAAAGAAACCTAAATATCGTGGAGTATGAAGTCTCAGAGAACTAATCTCAAAGTAAAACTTTCTTTTCGCTCATTCGCTGCGCAATCAACATTTTTTTACACATTTTATTGTAGAAAAATATAGTATATTTCAACGATGCAACATTAAAATATATAATTTTCTTGGTGTTTTGTGTATAAACATGAGGAATCTCTAAAAATACGACTATTTCTGATGCTGCTTATTGCATAAATTATTATATAATTTATCATATGAAGGAATATATCAATAGGCATAGATTGTTACAAAAAATAGAAAATAGATGAGACCCAAGAAAACAAATTTGAAAACTCTATCGTGTCTAAGAATTAATTACTCGCCTTTCATTTAATTATTTTCAATGTATCTAATAAGAATATTAAATTAACACAATCTATAAAATATTAACTTCTTAAATCTTTCTGGTTACATCCATCTCAATGAAACGATAATGCAAGTGCTGTGTAAAATCTTAAGCGCGATACCGTGGTCCGTGAAGGGAATACGGAGATCCCTAATAATATTATATTATGTAAATTCTTTATAGAAAAGGGAAATCGCGTTGAAGGTTTATTGATTAAATTTCTACTATTGTATTCTAGTTGCTTTGGCTTTTAGCGTATTTTTTCTTGTTTACTATGAAATAATAAACAGTGTATGTTACGATTCGAAATAGGTAAACTAAATAATAAATGAACCAAATGTTGATGTATTATTTTAAAATAATAATTTCGGCAATGTGTTGACGGTTAGGGTGCGTTTCCATCAATAATGTGCGAGGAATATGTTTGTAAATAAACAAACTAAATGAAGCGATATGATTTGTTTTAACAAACACATTCCTCGCTACACATCCTCGCATATTATTGGTGGAAAAGCACCCTTATATGGAAATAATGTAATTAATATAGCATCACATAAATGAGGACAACAGTGTCTACAGAATAAGGATGGTAAAAGCAAAATGTATGCAAGTTACCGAACAAAGCCGTTAACGAGAAGTCGATTGGGATCGGTATTTTATCGCCAAACTACTCACGCTACGATTTCACACAGAATTTTCGTTAATTTCCCTTTATTGTACTTACGTAATATTTATGTTTTGTTCTTAATATTTAATTAGTGAATTATGTTTTATTCGCGTGTGAAGCTGTAGATAGTATATTATATTTTCTTTCATTTATTGTCTTTATTTTTTAGTTAATAATACAAAATTAACAGAATTAGGTACTTGAAAGTCTGCGTTCACGTTGCTTACAATATATGGTACTACTACCAGCCCACATATTATTGGCATGGTGAATCTAAACTTTCAACGTTTTTTGCCCTTTTGGAGACAATAAAAACAAACAATGATAATGTGTGACCTCCAAAAATGATATTTTATAATTTATATATTTTTACCAACCATCTATATTGAATATAATACTCGTATAATAAATACGAATCCATAATAAGTAATTACAATCAAGTTTTATTTCTACTAAAATTGAATTTTTAAGATAAACCACAAAGTATAAAAATTCTTTCCCACTAGACTGTAGAGCTAAGTTTCTTTAAAACTAAAAAGTTTACTTAAAAATTTGTTATCGTTCAGTCATGTAAAATTAATTTAAAGTGAAGTTTTTGTTTAAATGGGTGCATCTTATACTTTAATAAAATACTGTTTTATTACTTTCTTTTAATTAGATATTCTTTAAGGAGCGGAAAATATATCTGTCTATGAAATGTAAAAAATGTATTCGAATTACCTCTCCTTATAAAATGAGGATGCGGTATACATTATCAATGTATTTTTTTGCTTTTACAAAAACAAAAGTATAATAGAGAAGTAGTATAACGATCGATAATTCTTAATTGCCACGGTCTCCAATTGCCATTATTAACGATAATAGTAATATTATGGAAAATCAATAACACGCAAGCAATTTTATTTCCGCATTCCCCCAATTATATTACATACATGATTAAAATTTTCTACGGGCCCTGAAGGGAAAGTAAAGGAAATATTCCATTATTTTTAAAAATCTTTAAAAAGAACTGTATTTAATTATTTTTAAAAATAAAGGCAGCAAAATTTGCTATCTTCAGTATTTTAAGTAGGTACTTCGCCTCCAGGGCCCATATACAATTTCCACCCCGTACCTACATCGAAAATAATTTAGAATGAAGTTGGTATGTTTATGTATAAAACACACAGGTATATTATACTTAAATTAATCATACTAAACTATATAGCTATTTAAAATTTATAAAACACTAGTACGGGCGAGCTTCCACAGCGTTCAGTCCGTTCATCTATCAATATTTATGTGAAATAAATAATATATTAGGCAATCTTAGCGAACAATTACTTTAATAGAAAAATATACATAATATCGATTTTTCTAAGATTTCAACGAACATTTATTGTGGGTTTTGAAAATGTATAACTAGCTTACCGCCCGCGGCTTCGCCCGTTTTGTCCAAAACTCGTAAAGTATATACTAAAACCTTCCTCTTGAATCTATTAAAAAAACCGCATCAAAATCCGTTGCGTAGTTTTAAAGATTTAGCATACAAAGGGACATAGTGACATAGGGACAGAGAAAGCGACTTTGTTTTATACTATGTGCCTAGTGACTAGCGAAAAGAATTTTCGTTTTCCTTTATAAAATGGGTAACTAACTTTACGTAAACACTAAATAATGTATAACGTATGTAATGTGTAACATACATTCCAAAAATTTTCCTTGTTTTGCCATTAAGTTAAATACTGACCCCTTTTTACTAGATTCTGTAAAACCCATGCGTTCGAGAACTCGCTAACGGTGGTTTTGTAAAAATGGTTTTGGGTCGAAATATAAATTATTAGGTATACGATTAAAATATTTACATTGCAATTTTCAATTAATCATATTTTATCCAGTTAATTTATTTATATGAGCATCTTAAATGACTGCAAATGTTCGTAAAATCTGAGTGTTTATTTATTATAAAACTATTTAACAGGAGAGTTTGTAGCTAATAGGTTTAATATGTATTATGGGCGAGATATTTATAATAAAATACAGCACTTTCATCGCACAAACCATTTGTTATCCTTAAATCTAATATTGATTATCGTTAAAGACTAGAGACATTTTTTATTATAAATCAATCATTATTTACTGTATATTTCTACAAGTAACGAAATGTTAATTCACAAATAAGAAAACTCTACACGATATTTCATTGAAAAGAATTGATGGGATCGAGTTATCGAGCGCTCGCGGATAAGTGTATTTGTTCCAATAGTCGGCAGTCGTGGGGCGTGCGCTGCTAGCCGCAGCTGCAATTACCTAATGATGCGCAGCAGTTACCCAATTACCCCGACTGCTACATTTACGTTTTTAGTTCCGCTGAATCGGACGCCCGCACCGAACGATAGTTAACGTTAACACAAATACTTTCCATTCGTTCGCTACGTCTTAATTATGTTTGCCTCCTACCTACTAAGACTATTTTAAATTCCATCTCACATTCTCTTTACGTATCATTCCTAACTCCTGCAGTATTAATAAAAATAGACCGTCAGCTCAGTTTGCGATACCGCAGCCTGAAACTTAGACGGTTTCCTATACTAATTTTGTCACAAATTAGTGCAGTGTGGACTTCACAAACAAAGTGAGAGAGATGTTAATTTAATGTACGACGGTGTCACTCGACGCGGTCCGTTCCGACTTTCAAAGGACTAGGGCAGCCACGGATTCTCTATTATGTAAATTTTCGAGTAATTTTCTCCGGTACTGGCCAGACTTTGTAACCCGAGCGGGCGCCTCATTAATGCTTACCTGAACTCGTTGCCGTTTCATAACATTTTTACAATGCCACTCTAAAAGGTACAATGTTTTTTATGGTTATACCGTCCAAATTGAAACTTAAAGTGTTGGCAAAATAATTAAGGTGAATTTAGCCCCTGTTGATGCTTTCATTTTCAGACTACAAGTACTTTAGCGACTGTATTTTCATGACGGTCAACTGTGAAGGTTGTTTAATTATATTTTTATTCGTTCATAATAATTATTATAACATAAATAAAAATAAATTCATCGAGCTTTATATAAATTACAGAAAACAGTGTAAAATTGAATACGGTCGTAGTCACATGATTACGAGCAAACGATAAAAAATAAAGCAAAACAGCAGTGGCGTAAAACTGGACAAGTAATTATGTACCGAAAGCCCAGCTGTCAAAATGTTTTGCGTAAACTTCTATGAAGTGGGACACATAATATGAAAAGCTAACGGGTACTAATCCATAGATGAGCCGTCGCTTTCGTAGGCACATCTGCGTCTGCAACGACAGAACGAAACAAAAACTAAATGAGAAAGGTTTTGGAAGTGGTATTGTGGCAAGTCACGAGCACGCCGTAGGGTTGAAGACAGTACTTTTAATATAAGTCTTGCATTGCACTACTGCTATATGATATTCCTTTGTGTAAAGAACTGACGGTCTCAAAATAAAAACGCATTTTAGTCACTTTGTGTTCCATTGTAGTATTTTACTACCTGAATGTCTGTGGAATAATGGAGTTAACTTTTGTTGTCTATTTTATATTTGTATTCGTACAACACTTCTGATGTAATTATTTGTTTTAATTCAACAACTAATTAAAAGTTTACATTTATTAAAGTTACTAAATACCTTTAACTTTATGAAGTCTAGACTAGACCTTCACGAATTACGTGTTACCGTTGAATAATTAGCCGACAAAGCAAACGGGAGGTGATAATAAATAAGACAGTACTTAATTCTATCTGCTTTTATTTTATGTAAAACGTAAAATAGTTTACGAGACTCACTTGACGTGACTTGTATATCAACCACGCATAAAATGGTAGGTAAAAGACAATTGCCTATTTAATTTCTGACATTTTTTTGAAAAAAAAATATACTTTGTCTTGAAGGTAAGTTATAGTTATTTACTTTAAACATTTTCGCTCAGGTACCTAACTACAATAACCCATTTAATTCAAAACATTATATTAAGCAGAAAAAACATCGAATACCCGCCTTTGGGTTAAATTATTATCTATTTCCCTGAAAGTAAATCTAACATTTTATAATTTTATAAAAGCAAAATGCCCATAGAACGTTTCGACTCATTCTTGAGGCGAAAATAAAGCACCTCTACTTCGCCAGCGGAATTTTTTTAGATGATATCGTATTCATTGAATACCTGAGTGAATCTGTCCTTGGTCTGTCTAAATATTACTGATGAATTATAGCTGATACTGAAATATTTAAGGCATATTTGAAAATGAACACGTGCATCGCAAGTTTAGTCACGTACGATGTATATCACAAAATTGTGGATCGCGTAGAGCGACAGATTTCTCGAATTGCCTGTAGCGTATCGATTACGAGCAGAAATGTTCTACGCACCTTTTACATCAGTTTATAAATCACTAAGTAATCCATCAGCTCATCCAATCGCTTCTATTTCTCGCGGTCCTGTCATTTTTGCGAAATATTTTTTCCGTTCCATCTTCCTTGTTACGCCATTTATTCTTTTGATGTGTTATATTTTATTGCAGTAGATGTACGATGATGGTAATGAGATAAACGACATACGAGCTTTTGTTCTTTATGGCGGTGTCTTTATATTCTTGTCTTATAAGAATGTTGATTCTCTTAAGGAAAGATGAGAGGGATGTAGGGTTTTCAAATTGATTGTGTAGGATCTCTTAAATAATGTTAAATGGTATCGAATACGAACTATTTGTAAAAGATGTAATATTTTTTCAAAATTCAAATGATATTATTGTTCTATTTGATGTTATTTCTGTTATATTTGACCCCCTTTTCTCATACGTACGTTCATAATGTTTAAAAATGAGTTCATCAGAAACAATTTAAAAATAAATAGGGTTGAGCGATAGAGGAGTGGATAAAAGGATTAGAGTATAATTATTTCCAGGATCTTCCATTTATTTAAAAGCTTTAATGCATTTGCTAAGCTCTTATGATTTTGTTGTGTACTCGCAAACAGATAAATTAATTATTCACCAATCATGAGTGTAAAACTGAAAACCATTAAGGTTTCAAGAGTAACTATGTGTGACAAAAATGACGATAAATACTAATTATTAGGGATGCGCCGAATACCGAATACATATTCGGTATTCGGCATATTCGGCATCTTTTTCACTATTCGTATTCGGCCGAATTATTCGGTTTAGGTGCCGAATATATTCGGTATGAGTATTTCTACTTTCTTGGCTATAGAACTACATAAATAACTTCATATTATGAATGATTTATGTCATACTAAACTGCACAAGTCAAAGAAATCCTATGAAGAATGTGTTGAACCTAAGCAGCTAAGGTATCTACACTAATATTATAAAGAGGAAAACTTTGTTTGTTTGATTGTAATGAATAGGCTCATAAACTACTGGACCGATTTAAAAAATTCTTTTACCATTCGAAAGCTACATTATCCACGAGTAATATAGGATAGGTTTTATCCCGGAAATTCCACGGGAACGGGAACTATGCGAGTTTTTCTTTGAAACCGCGGGCGGAGCCGCCGCGCGCCGGCGGAAAGCTAGTATAAAATAAAACAATCATTACATTTCAAATCAACGTTTATTTTGTAAATTTACATCAACATAATTTAATCATGTTTATTATTAGCACTTAGTTAGTATTTACTATTTATTATACTTTAAATCCTGAAGTCTGAAGACAATGCTTTTAGTCCCAATAGAATATGACACACGAAAAATAACACAATCACACAAATTACACTTAACTTTTGTTTTGTCACCTTGCATTTCATCAAAAAAGTCCCAAGCTCGCGATCTTTTACGTCCGCTCATGTTGCAAACACTAACTTAAAGTAAAAATATAAAACTTTTAAACAATATAAAAATTTTAATATTTTTTTGTTTTAATTTGTAACGTATTCGTGCGATGTTTCAACACAACTGAGACGGCACGGAGTGCGCGGGCGATATACGCGGGTGGCAGACGGTGAGGTACCTAAGGCTCGCTCACCACCGAGCCACCGAGCCACCGAGCCAGCAGCTACTTGCGACCCGTTAGAATCCGTTTACGCATCAAAACACATCAAAACATTGAACCGAATAATTCGGCCGAATATTCGGTTCGGTAAGGTTTTAACCGAATAGTATTCGGTATTCGGTTATTCGGTGAAACCACTATTCGGCGCATCTCTACTAATTATGAAACCTATTAATAACTTTATTGTACTGAATGATGGGCAGTTAACAGAGATTTGATTTAATAAAATAACTTCTATCATTTAGTTTGAATATCTCTGAATCTATTAACGAATTAGTACTAATGGATATATGGAAGTTTTGGAAAGAAAATCTTACAGGGGAAGAATTTATTAAGTTTGATTTGGACACTTTGCAAAGCTAAAAACAAACTATACACATTTTGTACATGTTATAAAAGTAGATGTGGTAATTAAAATTTTATTCTTATCTCGAATCCAAGCACTTAAAATATAACACCTACGCCTTATACAAGATTCCTATTATATAAAGTACTTTATTTAAATTTAAATGAGATTGCTTATGCACTATACACCACTATTTTTAAATCAGTACAAAAACTTTAAGGACATGTTAGCGAATACTTTATTATCGTGATCATGATGTTAGAATTACATAATATCGATAGATAGCAAAGATATAATCATTTGTTTATTTAAGAAAGTCTCACTAAAATCATAGACACATTGCAGAGTTCATTCACTTATTCATTGATAGTATTACCTAACCTTGGGCAATAAAATGAAACAAGAGATGTAGTTACTAACTTTATTTATTTTAATTTCCTAAATTCAAATCTCCCCTTCATACTTCATCCGGGCTTAGGACCGGAATAATTACTTTTTTACAATAAATTAAATAGGTAGGTACGTAGGTAAATTACAAAACAAACAATATCAAAATCGAATTTTGACGTATAAATTAAGAAGTTAGAATCAGCTGTTTTTTACAATACCTAATCTGTATTGAACGAAAAAACGATTTTGGCGTGTTTAAGAAGTTAGAACCAGCTGTTTTTTACAATACCTACTCTGTATTGAAAGAAAAAACGATTTTGGCGTGTTTAAGAAATTAGAATCAGCTGTTTTTACAATACCTAATCTGTATTGAAAGAAAAAACGATTTTGGCGTGTGAAGTTAGAACAGCTGGTATTTACAATTATCTTAACTAACCTTACAAGTATTTCAATAATAAAATTGTCCTTCAAAATGTCCACCACCGTTATCAATACACAGACGTGCACGTTTTATTAAATTGTTTTTTAACGAGAGAAGTAAGTAGGTATGTTTTTTTGTCTTTTCACTTCATCCAATATGCGCTGTTTTAATTATTGTTCGACACTAACCGGCTCACTTTTGTTCACTTAATTTCACTCCACAAAAAGAGGTCCAAGGGTGTGAGATCAGGTGAGCGAGGAGGCCAAGCAGCAGGCCCGCCTCGACCGATCCACTGACTTCCAAACTCCGCTGTGAGAAATTCATGAACCGCAGCGTTATTCGACATTCGTACTACGTCGAGGATCCTCTTAAAAATACGCTAGTACATTACACGTTAGCATTTTGTGACAACGCCTGCTGGTAAGCATTTACCACGACGGTTCGTACATTTGGCGATCGAGCGTTCGGGACTCGGGTACTATTATCTGTACATACGTACTGCTGCACTCGCATTTTCTCCACTCAAAAAGAACGCACGAAGCATAAGTAGGTAAATAATCCCGTGATATGAATTGATATGATATTGTACCAGGAAAAACGTAAACAAACGCGACGAAAAAAAGCAAGTTTTCACTTCCGCTAACAATTAGGCACTGTTTGTCCGTTGTCGCAACGCGTTCGGCGTTGGGGTGCGAACTGCGAACTGCGAACTGCGACGCGGGCGTCGCGGGCGCAGGCCTCAGAGGGAAAGAGGGTGGCGGGGTGAAGGATGGCGAGCTTCGACGCGAGTTTGCCGGAATTTATCAATGGAGCTGTCCAGCGGACCTATTCGAAATCGTACGCTAGAAAATTACAACACAATACCTAGTGTGGGTCATTGACTAAGAATAGGTTTAACAAATTTTACATATTTATGTGGACAATTTTGGGACATTTCTGTTTGTTCAGTGTTTTTAATTATTTCTTACACAAATATGATTGGTTAAAGGTACTTAACACCCTGTAAAATTTTATGTACTGATTAAAAAATAGTGGTGTATAGAGCTATAAAATTCTCTATAAAAAGAGAGAGAGAGTTATGAGCTAAGAAATAGAGGTGTGCGGTCAAAAATATTAACATTTCTATTTCCCCTGCAAGTGGTTTGTAGTTGAGTTGAATTCGCGCATCGTGAATATACGTTGTAATCCATCATGCGAGTTTTCTATGTAGCTGAAATAAAAAGTCTTGTTACAGATAATATTTCATGTTCTGTGAAGAATACTGTTTTCAAACTGGACTATTTAGGTGAGAATCTTAGTTATTATTAAAACTCCTGAAATGTTTATAACCCCTCTACTACTACAAATATTTCGAGTTGCCTCTAAGTAAAATCTGTCTATTTAGACAAATTCAATCATACTTATTCCAAGCAAATAAGTATGATTGTTATTTTAATCTAATTGAAGAACAGCCATACTCAGGTCTTATCCTATCAATTTAATACAGCATTTAAAAGTAACAAAGTGCTATAAACTAACTACCTCGAATCATCCAATAGTAAAGAAAGAAAGAAAGAAACATTTATTTATCAAGGACAGCACAACACACACACACACAACATAGTATTAAAACATATTTATACTGTGATAGTTCTATATTATACTCATTGGTTACTTTAGCCGTGCAGAGTACCTACGGATGGTCGAAGCTGGAATATTGAATTCTAAACGTGTCTCCGAAGAGCGTACGTGCTCGCGACCAACTAGAGCTCAAGCCTCAACAAAAAGTCCAAATGGATGTCCACAAGGAGGGTGCGAAGGAGGCCATTGTGTCCGAGTTGCACTTAGGCGCCTCTGCAAATCTCAACACATTTCGCTAGTAACGAGAAAACTGGCTACACACATAAAAACGTAGGCAAACAGCTATAAAATCCGCAGCTATATTGCAAAATTCGAAGAATATTCATGCAATCAGTAATATTAAGTATCGATCTGCTTAAATTAATTAATATTCTCGGACATCAAAATGAATGCGCTGATGTTTTTATTCGAAGTATTCTGGAGCCAATTAAATGGAATTTCATCTTTTAAGTAGAGTGATTTTATCCCATAAAGCGAATTGAGAGGTATGAAGAGTAGAGTAAATAGTTACACGCGAAATGTTATCGTCGAGGAGGTATTTGCACCCGGCCTCTGCCCTCCGTTAAATTTCATAAAGCTTTTCAGGATAATATTAGATTTAAATCGACAATCTATTTTCAGATATGTCGTAAATGTCACCGGGTTCGATAAAGTATTGTAGCATTTCTATCGAACAATTTTATCTATATTAATTTAATTTGGATATAGATATAAAAGAGTATTAGTGCAGGAATTTAGGTTATGTAATTTAGACTGAGGATTGGTATTTAATCTGATAGTTATGTCATGATTTTAAAACAGAGTAGGTAGGTTATTATGAATTTGGATTATCAAATTAAAGCAACGATAAAAGTTTAGAGAGATAAGCGTCAAGCGACACTAAATTGATAAAATAATGAAATCAAAATTTCAACGCTAACATTTTTTCAATGTACATTATCATTGAAAAAGGCGAGGGCTTAGGACCATGGAGGCTAGAAAACCATAAATTCTACTTATCTATACAATTATTCAACTACCGTCATAATGTGGGTTTTCCTAGCTACCCTTTGTCTGTAATCGAAATACTAAGCTGAAGTGATTTAAGATTATGGTGTGGGATAATAGCGTTCATTTTCGGTTCCACGCAGCACAGGTGCGATGGGCGATTTTTCTCAAAATCACGTTATTTACGATCATTGTAATTCCTGTAACTGAACCCAAATATTGGGATTATATCATGAACGGGAAAATGTTATTCGCAAACATACAATCGATGTTATCATGATTTATGTTATTATTGCAGATAGAAACGATTCACATCGTGCGACACTTGGCAATATAGATATTAAAATGTATTTTGCAATCTAAATGAACATTTTGATATTAATTAATCTTAATTATAAATTGCTGTTGTACAGCAAAAATAATGTACAGGTATCAGGAACTTGCTCTAAGAAATGTTAGCGGACTGAAAAGAGCTTATTAGTAATATAAATGTTCGCGAACTTAAGTAATTTATTACCCAGTAACGTCAAGCGAACTATTAGAGCCCCCCCGAGGAGATTATCATCGTGGGGTAGGAAACGTGAGGACCCAGACGGTATCAGTGCCGACTCACTGCTTCACTACTCTTTGCACCGCAATCCAATTCGTACATTAAAATATATTTTAGACTCGAAGTCTGTCACGTCTTGTAAAATAAGATAGGATTAGATTGCGAAGATATTAGGTAACTAGATATTCAAGGCAATCAGTATTCACGCCGTAAGTACTTACTCTACGTACGGCCTCAGATCATCATAAGCTCTGATGTACAAATCAATTTTTAAAATGTTTTGCTAATTCCTTTGTAGCAACCCTTTAGACGATATTCCAATTAGCGTTGCCCACATTATCTCGACACATTGTTTAATTTAATTCAGAAAATATAAATAGAGGGAATATACTATAATCATTTAGAAATTTTCAGCGACGTATCGCTCACCACCAAGTAAAATACAAACGGCTGTTTATTTTCTTTTCTACGACGTAAAATTCAAAAATAAAATTATTCGTATACACAGGAAATGTTAAGAAAACCACGCCAAAATCCCCCGCGTATGTTTGCAGCAAACCGCAACAAAGGAGAATGCCCATTTTTGGTACTGGTTTTTCTCATGCATCAAGACAACAATATATTAAAAAAAATCTCGGCAATTTAGAGGCCTTCTTACCATCGGAAAATATATTTTGAACAGGGAATGTTTTGTAAAATCTAATAAGACATGTAATTGTTTAGATCCGTTATTATAGATTTAGTGTCCATTACCGTTTACATTTTTGGTACAGGTTTTTTCTCATGCATCAAGATAAAAATACTATTAAAAAAAATCTCGGCAATTTAGAGGCCTTCTTACTATCGGAAAATATATTTTGACCAGGGAATGTTTTGTAGGTTTTGTAAAATCTAATAAGACATGTAATTGTTTAGATCCGTTACCATAGATTTAGTATCCATTACTGGTTACCACGGTAACCAAGCGGTAACTATTATGACATTTACTATGGTAAATAGCTAATATTGTTTTCATTGAATTACAAAAAAATCAATTAACATAAAATCACTCTTTAAGGTATTGTTTATACACTGTAGGTTGTTTTAACATATATAGTGAAGTAAAATAATATAAATATATATAAAAAATATTATTATGACATAGCTTGGAAGGTAACCAGTTATTTCTTATTTGTTTCTTTCTTCGAATATGTAGTGAAAAAATGATTCAAACAACAACAACAATATGTAAACTGAATAAAAACTCTATTGGCATTTTTTAAATATATATTTAGGTTTTCTTGAAATCCGTCCCGGAAGATTTCTGGTGCCTACCTACACTAGCCGATGAACACATAGACTTTGTCTGAAAGCATAAGCTCTACGCATAGATTAAATATTATGTTAAACGAAAAATAGCCTTCAGACGATAAAATACTACCTAAATCACACATAAACCTAACTAAATCGGGTTCATTTAAGTTTTGAGGTTAATTCACATTTTTCTCAATATCTTGAAAACCCCTGTTTTTATCACAAAAAAATGTATTGGTAAAAATCTTTTGAATATCGAAGAACCCTCCAAAACCACTCTGGCATTGACGCAACACTATACTGAGGTCCATACTTTCATGGGCATTCTCCTTTGTTTATTTATCCAGCCTTTGACGTTCGCATGGTAGAAATATAGAATGAAGACATTGAGTTAATATGTACCTAATGAATGAAGATAAAATGATTAGCAATGGCTTAATAATTACATGTGCAATTGGGATTTTTTAACCAAAATATTTAATTTAAACATTATATCTTTGCCTTATGTTATATGGGGCTTAAAATGTTTTATTAACTTTAATAGACTAGGTATAATTTGCTACAAGTCAGAAAAAGAAAAAATGGAAATATCGGGAAAGCTATAATTTATTGAACGAACATCAAGATGGAATGCCCAAAATAAATATTTGAAATTATAATGAATTTGTGTCTCACAATTTTTTTTGCAGAAGGATAAATGACCTTTGTACCAAAAAACGGAATAACAGCAAATCCCGTACATACCGTATTATTTCGTAATTCATAACTTAAAGTAAAAATGATCCATACTAATATTATAAATGCGAAAGTAACTCTGTCTGTCTGTCTGTTACTCAATCACACCTAAACGGTTCAGTAGGAACCAATTTTCATGAAATTTGGTGCGGAGATATTTTGATACCCGAGAAAGGACATGGGCTATTTTTATCCCGGGAAAATGACGCAATCCCGGCAATCCCACGGGAACGGGAACTATGTGGGTTTTTCTTTGACTGCGCGGGCGAAGCCGCGGCCGGAAACCTAGTAATGAATAAAGTTGAAGTTGTTATAATGTTATTAGTGTTTAACATTTATGGCCAAAGTATTTTTACGTTAGCAAGAGATTTTCTTTTTTTATTACTAATTGTTGTGCTGAAACTTTATCATATTTTTTATAAATTATATATAGGTACGAGTGAATTTTCAGTCAGCTATTTAAACACTTGATATTCCATTTATAATTAATATACAGTAGTAAGGGTAGTAAGTCTAGATAATAGGGCGTAGTATTATTATTGGACTAATTTATATGTAAATAGCCAAAAATATTACGGAAAGAGCTTTTATTCAAATTATGCCTTAGCAAAAAAATAAAAGTTATTTAGTATTTCTAAAATTGACAAAGAGTTCTTTAAAGTGTAAGACTAAACTATTTTTACATTAAACTTATACTCGTAAGTTTAGGCAAGTTATTACTAGCTTGTGCTCTGAGCTCGACCTTCAGACAAATAAATTTGCTTGGGTTGGCTGCCTAACTGTAAAACACTTGAAAGTTAGACGTCCCTTTTATTTCCAGTATATCTTAATCTTTTAAAGCTCCTAACAGTTTCTTGCAATAACCGTCGTCAAGTCACAACGGATCCTTCTGCGAACCTCTGTTAAATGTTAAATGTACCGCGTTTCACAAACAACAGTAAAGAGATTTTACTATTTTTATAAAAATGCTTGAGTTGAAAAAAAGGTTGGTGACGGTAGCCGGTTGTTAAATTACCATACGTATACGGTATAATCCACGTTGCATATTAACAAGTTGATTTACAATGGTAAACTAGGCAGTAACTTTTGTTTTTTAAAAAAAATAACTCCGTAACATCGGTAAAATTATTGACTATACTAGCCGTTTGCCCGTGCGCCGCACTCGACGTCTCAGGAGCATAACATTTTTTTTTATTATTTAATTCTATTATATATTACAATTGCAAATTGCAATTACATCATTTAAGCCTTCGATTAATTAACAAACTTCGACTTGACAATATTGTCATACTCATATTGTCATACATTAAAATTACTTTAAATAGTTAAAGTCATTTACATTTTACACTAAATGTTTAAATAAACTCACGATTAATATTTATTTTAGTTCATGCATGCACTCGATGTCACATTTAGTTGTTTTATATCCGCGTTAGCATTCCTTACGAACACAGCCATACAAAATTCTTTTGAAAGTAAATGTCTCTAAACCTATACTCATTTTTTGTTATTAAACAAAACGTAGGTAGGTACTTCAAATACCAAATCTATTTGATGTTCGATACGCCTGATTTTCGTGAATTGCTGATGAAGCGGAACAAGAGAAATATTAGTGGGCGGATCATATTGCCTGTGATAAATGTTAAACTATTAGCAATGACCTATTATACTAGTAGACGCGGCATACGCCAACATCATTGCACTAAAAAACAGCGTAATTAATACATACCTACTTACTAACGCATTATCACCAATACAGTTGTTCTCTCTTTCACTCTCACGCACGAGACATAATACATGTCTCACTCATGTACTTCGTAATAACAACTGCCGATTAAAATACAAAAAGAACGTCCAGCCACGACGCTGAATGGTGCGTGACTAAGTGAAACTCGGGCACTTACCTGAGTTTTTTCTTGCCAAAATAGAGAGCGGGTAACGTATCTAGCTCTTTTATATATCATAGACTATTAGTTTATTTTTTATTCATATTTGTTTGGGGTTTGATTCACCCATATATTTCGCAAGACTTAATACTTATTATTATATTGTTACACATGGATCTTATTAACCCGTTTTGAATAAAAACAGTAAAAACAACCATTGTTACGCAAATTGCTCTTGCCCAGGGTTTCAAACTAAAACGGTAAGTATAACAGGCAGGGCAATTTTAACGAAACCGCTTAAAATTTTATAAAAGTATCTATATTATTTTTAGAAGGAATATTTTGTAAAGATGCCTACTTTCCATAAATTTGCAGATGAAACATAATTGTTATACCTATAGACATGTTATAATATTGCAAGAAAGAAATAATCCAACTATGGAGCTAGAGAAAAAAGGTCATAGAAAAGTTAAAAAATAAAAAGATAGAAAATATTTTTTTAAAAGACAATTCAATTTTGAAACGATTAAAGATATAATCGTTAAGTGCTTTCTTTTCGATTAGAACTATTTATTCAGTTAAAAATTTAAACTATTAGTATTGGTATTATTGGAAATATAATTATGTTCCATAGAAGCACAGTACCTAGTGGCTATTACTTTATGGAAGGAATAATACCAAATACTATGAACCAAACGATCGATGAAACGCTTTCATACTAAGCTACCTCGGCTATTCAGTGCGATTCTCAGAATAGCAACGTGATTAATTAAACATATTATTGTGAGTAAATTAAGGCAACATGTTCTATACTACTAGGAGACCTTTTTTAAACCCTTTATTATTATACAATTTTGTCTCAAATTAAAAAGTCGTAAGTAATAATTCTTATCCAATATAACGACTAAGACTAACGACAAAGAAAATTATTTAGGTATTGTGCAGTGTGCACCACAGAAAAAGTACAAACAAGAACAAACAATGTAATGGTATTGAAGTTTGTCGATATCGTCACTTTTATTCCTCAAATATGTAAATTATAAACGAATAATTAATTGCATCGCTGTGAAAATTTTCGGAATATGTTAATAGCCAATTACTTATTTACAATAATGAGGCAACTGGGAACACTTCCCGTATAAAGCCTTTTGTATTGAGCGATAAAATTTTATCATAATCTAGGCATAAAGTACTGAATCTACAATCAATGCACAATTATTAGTCTTATACAATATTTTAAAGCGTGAAGGTTTCATTAAATACCTACAAAAAATACAAGAATCGATAATGTATTCAATAACTGAATCAATGGCTGAAATTATATCTAATCGTCTAAAAAATTAAAGTACAAATAAAAAGGTCAGAAGGCTTGATAATTATACCTACACAAAGAAAAGGTTAACCTTAATACGTGAATAAGTGCTTATTTAAACTGTGCTGTTTAAAACTAATTTATTATTTAAATGCCCTAGTGTTCAGAATTATTAACATTTCTACTACCTAGTCCAAATTTAAACATATCAGTCGTCTAGCTTCATCCGATAGAAAGCGCATGAACACTAAAGGTCTGAATCTTTGCTGTAAAATTGTATTGAATAAAACATTCAACGCTTACATTTCGCACCTGTAAATTGAATCTGTGGGAGATTTGGACTGAGGATAAGTTAACGTTACGGTAAACACGAACACGGAGTCCAAACTTGATCCTTCTAAACCCTCGCAGTTCGCACCAATCTACAATTGTGCAATATTACATTGAAGCCAGATCAGGAAGTTGGATCGGTCGTAAACTTCATTTTATTATAGAATATAATTCTACAGAACGCCGAAAAACTATGCATCTATAAAATTATTCTATGATAATAACATAAATAACTAAATGATATGCTAGACTAGCATTTATTATCTTCAGATCCAATTCATTCATGTGCAAAAAAACATAAAAGGATTTTTTATGGTTTAAACAAGCTCCAAAAACAGACAGAGTAGATAATTACTCACAGGATAGAAATTCTAGTTTCTGAATGCATATAAATCAAAAAATATTTTAGGATAATAATAAATAGTTTGCTATAACACATTTTTAATAGTTTGTATCAAAATATGTTTTCATCATAGTTATCAGTCCATAAATGTTCCCACTAAAGGTACACAGACAGATTTCCTAACAGGTATAAAAAATTATACCAAAAATGCCTCAATACCAACGAGAATTTATAACAAGTGATTACTGCGTTAAAAACAACCGACTTCAAACTTGCACTTGCAACATTTACAAATACAGACAAAAATGCTCATAAAATAAAAACTACTAGGCCTATCCGAATAAAATTTTTATGGGACCAAATCGACACCATCCCGCATCGAACAAAAAAAGAATCACGTAAATCGGTTCAGAAACCTCGGAGTAATCGGTGTACATACATAAAAAAAACATACCGGCCGAATTGATAACCTCCTCCTTTTTTTTGAAGTCGGTTAAAACAGACTATCTTTACAGTAGACGGGTTGAAGACAGAAACGTAAATATCCAAATGAATGTCTGTATATTAATAGGTACGTTATTCTAGGAGTAAGCCTTTCTCGTATGTGCTCAAAACTTTTCACATTTGCTCCTCGCAATTTCCGTTCTCTTAGCTGAAGTAATCCTATCTGGCTGCTTCTTTTAAACTTTATTATCGCTTAGAATTATTTGTAACTGATGAAGGCTCCTGGCTTGTGATTATCCAACCTCAGACTTTTTACATTATGAATTATGAATGACTTCTTTTATTCCTGTTACATTGTATGTTTTAGTATCTACCTATTATCATTTCATTATGATATGAAAACTTTCGAGTTCCAACAAAGTTCTCTTGTAATCTGAAAATGTGTTGTGAGTAAATAAATGAGAATAAAATGAATTTAGTTCCTACTGTACTTACATTTTTGTTTAACTTTAAATTAAGGAAACAAATTCATAAAGAATAAAAACGCCAGAGGAAATTAACCGAATAATTTAGAAAGGCGCGAGGATTTTCATGTTTCGTGTGTATTTAAGTATCGCTAGTAATAAAGATATAGAAGCTGGAAATATTTGGAAATAAGCGGATAGTTGCGACGAAAAGAAAACAAACTAGGCCATTACCTTCCCGAACATTAAGACCAAACATTTTCCATATACAACAGCAATGCAATTCTCCATAATTATAGACGCATCAACAAAATGTACATAAAAATCAAACGAACTGTGATATTTTCTTTTTTAAATCGACTACGAAATAAGCTCACTATAATCATTATGTTTGAAATGAAGTTTCTAATCGACATTGCTAGACATGCATGTTCGATGCGTTCAATTTAAAATAAAAGCAAATATGTTGGAACTAAAAATAGAACTTAGCCTCTTTATATTAGATTAGTTTTAACGACAAGAGAGTCTTTTAAACGATAGGAGCGCTAATAGAGTTGATTGCCCAAAGCTATTTGCTACTGGATCTGGAACAACTGAGCAGAACAGAATTCCAATTAAGCGTGACTTTAGCGAAATCAACTTTTTAGAATTAATTTATACCAATAAAGGGTAAGGATTTCCAGCTTTTTAAGCTGCTTATAAAAATATATGTCATGGTATTACTCCTTGGGTATTAGATGATTATTATTTATTACGTAGCATTTAAACGTCCTTGAACGATGATGATAATTGTCTAAACGGCACATCAAAATGTATTACGGTTATAGTTTAATGTATTCAATATTTAGTATTTACATTAACTAGTGTGCGGTGATCTGCGGACGGGTGAAGTGTCGACGCAATCTTGTCAAAGGGTCTCTAGTGACACCCACCAAAGAAATTACCCGAGATTTGCATAAAGGAGACTCAAGGGATCGGCTTTGAAACTCGTCCTCTAACTTCGTGGACATCTCAACATGCTTTATATTAAGTCACGCTCCTTGAAGGAGCGCACTTGAGAGGGAAAACCACTAAATAAACAACCTTATGCGTCTTCAATTCTCCAAAATATTGATACTGGTGCGGTTTTGACGTTTCATAAGAAAAAATATTTAAATAGCATACATTTTACTCGAATTGCAAGGTGTGAATGAGTATGTTGTTATTTTCAACTATCGTGAAAACGGATTTAGAATAGAGTATTTTTTTACGTTTAAGATACGTATGTATTTACTTACACATTGCGATGACAATTTGAGAAATGCGTTTGGTACGTGTTAAGCATTATTATGTGACTAAAAGGAATAATGTGTTAAAGATTTGTTGTAAATAAGAAGAAGGATCCAAAAGGCAAAAAGTATTATTAGCCAGAAGGAGGTTCGCTGAGCGCTATGAAAAAACGATAATACGATTGAAATATTAGAACTACGCTGTACTTTATGAGAAAATTAATAACTATGCTGATGTGGGGCCAATTAATGCCGAAATATACTCGAAACTAGCAGGTAGTGTTATTGGCTCGTTATAACATTAATAATACCCTCCATACATCGGCTGCAACGAAACAATACACAAACAATAGTCTCGGGGTATAAAACAGATATTTCAAAGGTAGTTTATACACCTGACGTCCGATTAAAATATCAACAGGGTGCTGGCCACGCTTTGTGATGAAAAATAAATATAAAATGTTTATTCAAAAAGCTCCTACTCGTATTTTAAAACAAAATTAATAACAGTCGATAGTTGTTTGTTTAGGATAAAGAGCTCCCTAAAACATCAATTTTGCGGTAATTCGTTTTCGTCTTTGCACAATATGCCTATGTATTTTTAGTGTATGACTCTGATAAAACAATAAACGTTTATATTTTCCGTATAAAGCTTACAGTTTCAAGTAGACAAACAATCAAGTCGGTTTGTAGTAAGTAATTTAAGATTATCGGTAGAGTTAATGGCGGCAGTTAGAGTGACTATCTGGCACAGGTTGGACAGGACATTTGTCCACGCGACAGCTCCAATTACCGGGAAATACCGGTCTCATTCGTTCAAATACCTAAGCGATTTACCTTCATAGCTACTCTGCCCTTATACGATAATACTTTTGTATTAGCGTTATAACCTTGTGTAATACAGAATACTGCCATGAAATTGTTATAGAATAATATAAATTTTTGTTTTTGCTATGTTTTTGGTAATATAAAATAAAGAGGATTATGCAATAGTTTATGCGAATAGATGAATGTTGAAAATATAATAATAACAGTTTAAGCCGACCCTCCCAAAAGCCACGGAGGTTCTGAATTGGTAGCATATTTTTATTTTAGGCTGATATTATCAATTATGTAATTGAAATTGAAATTTGGAAAAGCGTCGGAGTATGTAGAGCATGACCTATTTCTTAAATATATCTATAAATTATATTATGTCATCTTTGCTTTATTATATACTAGCTTTCCGCCCGCGGCTTCGCCCGCGTTTTCAAAGAAAAACCCGCATAGTTCCCGTTCCCGAGGGATTTCCGGGATAAAACCTATCCTATCTCTCAAGTTGGATCGAACTGCACATGGTGTGCGAATTTTATTATAATCGGTTTAGTGGTTAAGGAGTCCATTGAGGACAAACATTGTGACACGAGATTTATATATATATTAAGATTTTGTATCAAGTGCTTCGACCAGAATTTCAATTTCAATTGTGCAAAGCTAGTCACAAGCAACATGAAATAATTAAAAGTGTCTCCGATTATTTTGTCGTGAAATCAATTTTTTGTCCGTTACAATTATTAAAATTTTACTAATTTAAATAATTTACCCAAATATGCATGGTAATTTATCTTTAAAGTTTAAAAGTAAATGGATGCTTACGCACAAACTCATGATTTCCCCGGGGCAACGCAGTCTCTAGTTAAATTATCTTAGCTAAACATTCATAATGAGGTATATTTTTCAATTTATAAGGCAATTTTGTCGACGTGTTGCGCATATTTTAAAATGTTAGTTTATTTTATTTAAATTGTGCTATTTTTCATTTCAAACTAAGTTTTATAATAGAATGAATAATTCGTACCTAAGTAATGTTATATATTTTAAATAATAGTTAAGTTAAGACAGTGAAGAAATAAAAAATGAGTAAATTAAAATCATTCTGATGCATATGGTATGTGACCAGTAACCCCTTTTAAATATGGCAGAAACTTTATACTGCAGGCGCCAGCTATGAAGGATACGGGATAAATGAAAGGATTGGTTAGGGCCAAGGGGAATAAGCAAAGTAACTAGAAGGGGTATAACATAACACATTACTGGTACCGCTCCATTCCGTATTTAACAATAAAATTAATATAAAGTTTATTATTTTAATAAATTGTCTTAGATATTATCATAATCAAACTATTAATATTCCCACTGCAGAGATTCAGACTTGTAGGGAAATTACTCGTTAATCTATGTCTCACCAGACGAATAGTTAGTTCTAACTCCCACGAAATTATGTCTGAATTATTCTTGATTGGTTACAGAAATATTTGTGTTTGACTATTATAAACTACAATTCGAATATTTATATAACTATAATTATTGTTAGATTTGCATAGCCAAGTTCTTTCACCTATTAAGTATACTTACTAATATTATTCTTCTACCCATCTCAGTTTAAAAATCAAATGTGACTTAATATATACCATAAATCATACCCTTAACCCGCACTTGTGATCGGTCCTTTATGCATGTGTCAAAGTGTGATTTAAGATTCATACAACTTTATTGAGGTAAAATCCTGTCTCACGATCCTTTTAAAATGGCTTTTTGTATTAGGTATATGCTTCCACTAGAAAGCTTTTTACTGTAAAATATAAATGTAGCAATATTTAATTAGGTCTATAATTCACTTACAAAGGTAAGACGTACTTCTCATGTGTAAATTACGAAAACTCCTTTATTCAGTGAAAACTGGCAATTTGCCAAAACTTAAGCAAACAAGACATGATCGTGGTTTCAGCCTTTTGAAAGCGAAGTGCACTATGAAAATGGCAAAATGTTCAATTTCATAATAAAATACATAATAGATTGCAATTATGTAATTAAACTGCAAGAGGTGCAAATTAGTGAATGAAAAGCGCCAAGGGTTGTATGTACGATGTCGACTGGTTTATTTAAATAATGCCAAATCATTTACTATATTGATATATAGATGATTATAATAATTCTCATGCTCTTAAAAATATGTTATTCTGCAACCGATGAAATTGCAACCGCAAAAATTTATGGTCCATTCACAACTTCTGCGAATCTATGAGGAAGGAAAATTACATTACGTCGTGTATACCTACTTAGCCTTCAAGCCTTGGCCGATATTCA
The DNA here is from genome assembly GCF_905220415.1 of Colias croceus. NCBI lineage: Eukaryota > Metazoa > Arthropoda > Insecta > Lepidoptera > Pieridae > Colias > Colias croceus. The sequence continues at coordinate 5,746,415 of NC_059541.1, read as the reverse complement.
AACACTGTAAAAAATATTGACAGTTTTCCAATAGCATAAGGGTTCTGTTGCATTTTGATTCTCTTATTTATTATTTTCAGTAACAGCATTCTAGGAAGGCTCAAGCATGTCCGAGCGAAGCACTTCACAATTGGCGCAACAGTTTTGTACGAAAAAGAGGATTTAAGCATTTTATTTGCGATAAAATATAATATTTTGTTAATAAAAATAAAATAACTTCAATATCGTTTCTAATTTTATTTAAAGTTTTGCTATATTCTTGATAATCACAAAGAGCATAATATTATTATGTCAAGTAGGGTATGTTACGTTGAAAAATAAGTATATTTTGGACTGAGCAATTTACAAGTGCCTACATATCGCAATTTAAGGAAAAATCTGTTCCAAAAGTTAAAAGCTCAATTTGGTACTTTCTAGTGTTTGGCAATTAATTTATTTTTATGTTAACCAATAAGTACCTACAGTCCAAGAACGTAAAAGAGATTCCTAACATATTTGAGATCCTATTTCGACCTAAAATTTATCTGTCAGTATTTTCCTCTTGTACTCAATGTAATATATAAATAAAATGAAATCAGAACAAAAGGTTGGACCACTTTCGGTAAACGTTTTACGTATTAACCAAATAGGATCTAGTGATGACAATTTATATCATTTACCCAAATAAACTGGCTTGTTAACGGGCCTTAATTTTGCGATACACATCGGATAATGCGAAAATTTACATATTTAACCTATATCCTTTTATAAAATTACTCGTTACCAAGTGATATCGTCACAGCGAAAATTGCTCGGAGTCCCAATTGAAACGTAACAATGGTTCCTGTTTGCAATGAAAATAAAAATCTTTCACATGGGAAAGATGCGGGTTACGCTCGCAATAGTAAAAATAAAAACGCTTTCAAGAACTCATAAATTCCAATTAAATCTGATAAACATAATTTAACTATTTTCGCCCGTTAAAAATTAATATGTTCCAAACCTAACGTTAGTCAAAAGGCCTACGAGTATCATAATTATGATAAAATCAGTCTGTTAAAAATAGGACAATGTTTGTGTTTATTACGGGCATGATATTTCGTAATTAACAAGTAAAAGTACAAATTATACAAAGGGTTTATCAAAAAGACCTCATCTACATTTCATTGTCAGTCGCTCGTGAGATAAATGGCGGAGGATGGCGGTTTGATTACTACTCATAAAGTGTCGACTCGTGCACGTAAAATTGTTTCGACGCGAATGGTCAAATAAATACGTACTTTTTCGTTTCATTCTCATCGTTCGCTACAACCCTGTCATGTTCAGGATTGATGTGGCAATATCAAATAAAACTCCGCACACATTTTGATTAGTAGCTTCGTTTATTTTTATCCTAGATATTTTTTGATGAATAAACAGTGCTTTTCCATCATGATAGATATGGGTTTTAGATTACTTTTTATTATAATCATAAATATTTGTTTAAACGTAAAGTAGGATTACAACGGTAAATGGTTTTTAAACTGAATTTCATTTTGTTAATAAGATTTCCTAGAATACACAAGAGGTGCCTATGTTTCATAAACAACCATATTTTATACTGAAACTAGATCCTAGATGACCCTCGCACAATTCAACGGGCTTCAAACAATATTTTATCGATTTACGCAAACACTCATACTTTTCCTTCTTGACCGTATAAATATTTTATTTGTGTCATCTACACTATAAAAGACTGGTGCAAAATTATAACACTCCTAATCCAACTATTCTGGGCTGTGCGTTGACATGTAATTCGAAGTCTGGTCTGTGAGTCAGTCAATCAAGACTAAAATAAAACAAACCAAATAAAAAAGCCAAAATACCTCTTATATACTCAAACTACAAAGCCCAAGCACGCCCAAACTAGTAGGTAAAATTCTTGTAAAATGTATCAGTTGTCCTTATAAATCTACATAAAAATCAGTATAACAATAAACAGCAAAGTATTATCTCCGTGATACGATCACGAAGTACGAGGAAATTGATTTTCCTTTTATAACAGGGGCATGTGAGGCGCGCCGGGCGCGATAACGAGGTTTCCTCGTAAACAGAAACACGTGTACTAATGGAGTCTGTCCATATGACTTCCGCAGCCTTTTAATATGAAACGTTGGATGGGTCAATCGGTTTGCCGGCGCGGACTCTACGGCGCGGCGCCCTCGTTAATATTTATCAAAACCTTTCGCCTCGAAGCACGGATCACTTCACGCAATTTTGCTCTGTACTTTTATAATTTTTATAATCTTTTCAGTGTTCCAAACGAGTTAATAAGTCAATGAGATGAGAGAGGAATACTGGTATTCTATACTAGTTTAAAATTCAAGTTTCTATTTAGCATGACTTCTAACTCTAAACAAACTAGCTCATGATAAATATATTTTATTTAAATACTAGATTTCCGCCCGCGGCTTCGCCCGCGTTTGCAAAGGAAAACCCGCATAGTTCCCGTTCCCGTGGGATTTCCGGGATAAAAACTATCCTATGTGTTAATCCAAGTTACCCTCTATATGTGTGCTAAATTTCATTGTAATCGGTTCAGTAGTTTTTACGTGAAAGAGTAACAAACATCCATACATACAAACTTTCGCATTTATAATATTAGTAGGATAACATTCCAAAAATTCAATTAAATTATCAAAGCAATATTTTATTAAAATAAAAATAAAAATTAAAGATCTGTCTTTAAAGTCCTGGAAACTATTCGGAATATTTAAAAAATTTAATTATTTCACAAATATTTGTTTTTAAAAGTATGTATTTACGCGAATAAAAAATTCTTAAAAACTATTGAATTATGAAAAGCCTGTTTTAAATGAAAATTACGGGATAACTTTTCTTTTAAACACTTTTAAGAATATTATGAAAAACAAGAATACTTATTACGATTTCGAAATGATGAACCTCTTCACGAATGATCGTGATAATTCGTGGGGATACAAATAGAATAAGCAATACTTAAAATACTAGACAAATAAATCTCTTACACAAAATAATAATGATTTTATCATATCAAAACCTAAAGATAATGCCTTTGTTTAAGACTTAATAAAATCGGATAACAAATTTCCATTATAACCAAAAAGAAATGAACCAAAGAGAATGTGAAAAGAACAAAGCTTACAGTAATGTTCTTGGAAACAAAGACTTTGATTTTATGTGAGCTAATATTATTTAGCATCGTGGATGATTAATGTGTTATGCTTTAGGTAGTTCACCTGACGGGGTACAACAGCAAGAAACCATTTATTATATGTTATTGGGTTTTCACATCACTGCAAAAGGTCAGAATATTCTTACGAGATTTTAATATGTAAGCGCTTAAACAACCCCTGATATATTCACACATTCATTTCATAAATATTTTTTCTTTTAACACATGTTGCAATGGCTTCACTGCTATCATATTTTCAGTTTGATGTCAGAATTGCCTTTGCTAGTGAAATCATTCGAATGAATATTTTAATGCAAGAGATATTTATTTCATATCATATTTTATAAACTTCGTTTATTTAAGTTCTTTTTTATGTATCATCGAATTATGAGCTTCGAGTTCAAGTATCATAGTGACAGCTTTTATAAATAAAATTTTAATAACGTACGAATACTTTACACTGGTTTAAATATTTATAACTGTATTAAAACAAAATATGTATACCAAAGATATATAAGTAAACTATAAAGAATATATACTACATATATAAAGTAGGTCAAGATTTGAATTACAATTTGCCCTTGAAAATCATAACAATTGAAGCATATACAATGAATTGTTTATTCAGCTAGTGAGTTAGCGCTTTCACAAGCACCGTGGGAGTCAATCAAACGTTTGACGTATCCAAAATTGCAATCCACTTCATGAAACTGTTACGGAAAGAAAAAAGAAAATGATTAAAAAGCGCAACGTGCAAAATGAAATTTCACATGAGCTCAACGAGTTTAATACTTCAAGGATTGTAACTGATGTTTTACCGTTTTCCGCCTTTGGAAAAGCTCAATTTCCTGAGCTAAATACCCACTGAGGAATATCTACTTAATTACTGTGTTGAAAGTGTATTCGCCGCTTACTACCATTAGTTGGACGTGCGAACATACTTCATGTGTTTTGTTTTATTTGCACGGAAACTTTATAGCAAGTTTTATTATGATGTCCTGTAAATACCTACTACAACAGATCTTAAGTTTTTCTCTAGCATTTGTAAAGTGATATAATATATATTAACAAGTGATAACTGCGTTAAAAACAACCGACTTCAAACTTGCACTTGCAAAATTTACAAATACCTACAGACAAAAATGCTCATAAAATAAAAACTACTGGGCCTATTCGAATAAAATTTTTATGGGACCAATTCGAAACCATCCCGCATCGAACAAAAAAAGAATCACGTAAATCGGTTCAGAAACCTCGGAGTAATCGGTGTACATACATAAAAAAAAAATATACCGGCCGAATTGATAACCTCCTCCTTTTTTTGAAGTCGGTTAAAAAGATAACTGATTACTTCATGACGGGCTTTGAATGTTATAATGTAATAGGGATATAGAATATTTTGATATAATTAATTTAAAAAGTAACTTTCATCTAATTATTAGAATTAGGAAATGGCAATTTACCAAGTTTAAATCGTTTACCGTACCCTTCACCTGTGTGGGTTAACCTTTTAGTCCTGGGGCTACGAAGATGGCCATGTGGTAACGGCATTCGGTAATTCAAATATACTATGTTCGTGACACGCTTTACCTTCTCTTAATTTTTCTACCTAAATTGCCGATTAACCTATGTTTTATGTGAAAAAAAATATTGTTTAAGTATGATTGATGTCATGTTGAAGTCATGAATAAGAAATGATACGCCAAATCTCAAAACTTAAAAGTTTCATAGTTTCTGAGTTAAACACACAAGAAATTATTGCTTTTTGTGGTAGTGTAAGTATGTAAAATAACACAAATAAACTACGTTAACATTGCAACTTCTCAATATGCAGTATTAAAAGAAATTGCTATAAAACTTCCAAATATTACACTATAAGATTTAAAATAAGTATAAATTGCATTTATAAAAACATATTTTCTCAACACAAATAAGTCCAGCTTCCGCAAACATGATATGTGGTATTTGACAGCTCGCTGCAAACATGTCTCCCAGAATGTCCACATCAACGCGTCGGGTCCGCCACTTAACATATCTTCGGCCTATCGCCTACATTTGTCATGTCCAACGCTGACTGCGTAGATTGCTAGTGCAAATAGCTGTACTACATCGAACTTGTTCTATTGATATTTCCTTCAATTTTTCGTATGTAACGAATCAGTTTTGTACGAATGCATTGCTCCAGTTTAAGTGCTTTGTTAATTGACATATCGTAGAGGAAACTAATTTTTAAAGATAAAATTAGATATCGCCACAATTTCGATTTATCCATTCATGAAATTTAAAAAAATATAAAAAATTCGCTACACAGCATAAAAAAACATCTCAGAACCAGAATCGCAATTTTTATTATCGTTTAGGCAATCCGTAACGCCCTCTGTTTAAAGCTGGACAGCCAATTAAAAAGTTAGACATGAAGCTATTCTAGCGCTCCAACGTATACGTGAAAAAAAGAATTTTACACTTTAAAAACACTGGAAATAGCATTTTGCAGTCGGTTATCCTGTTTGTTCCGGGATATCTATAAACTAACAATTTTATGTTGACAATAAGCTTTTGATTCGAATAACTACCTTTGTATTTCGACTGTATCAGTTACATTTCAATTAATCTGTGTTCATTTAAATTTGTGACGAGCCATCCATGTGAAATAATTTTTAATGTGTATGATTAAGTTTGGAAACTATATATTTAAAACATAATGCGTAGTTGTTTTATAAATCTATTGTTAGTAAAAAATATGTCATTCTGTTATTCAAAAGCTTAATTTAGAAGCATAATATGTTAAACAAATATATTTCTAATAACATGTTCATATAATAATATAAACCGTAATAAACATAAAACATGAAAAGCCGACGACAGTCTCTAGCAGTTGGCGTACCATTGCATCCGATATGGAGATGATTAACAGCTATTCACCCAGAACTATGTACTATTTGAATATACTATTTCATACCCCTTACTCCATTGCAGTGTCTATAATGTAGGACCTATATTCGAGCTTCAATTATCTTGTATTATGTCTCTAATAGTTATTACTATAAAATATATAAGGACTTATCTATATCCGCAACTACGTATGCGTGAAAATATTATTTAAAGTAATCAACCAAATGGAAGCGGCAGACAATGAAATTAACAGATTGTATGTGATGGACAAACTTCACATACAACTGCGATGTATTTCCAACTAGTACAATAGCAGAATAAGTTAATGAAATTAAAAGCTCGTTCGAAAACGGTGGCTGTTAATTTGATAGTGTCGTGTTCCTACCTGACCCGAAACTTTGCCAGCTCTTCCGAACTACAAACTGAAACCTCGCATTATAGGAATTGTATAACTTGCCTACTACATTTAGAATATTACTTCGTGAAAACGCTAGACCAATTAAAAACTTAAATGTTAATAAAACTCATAATAGTTTAATTTCACAAGTATTTCCCTAAGAGCGCAATGGAGAGTGTAAAGTACTGAAGAAGTTTTAATATAAGCTTACGAAGGAGTTCTTAGTGTTTATTAATCAGTTATTTGTTTCAGCGTAAATCGAGATATCCAACACAAACAGAACAAAGTTTGATCGAAATCTGTTAAGAACTAAAACGGGAGTTTTAGTTTTACGAAGTCGGTATCGAATCCATCATTTATAATGTGAGGAAATTTTCTGAAAGTTATGACGCTATTTAATAGACACGCTTTAAACTTAAATTACTTATTTATTTATACTGAGTATGAGCTAGACTACCTTTAAACTTTCATTATATGAAGTATGAGCATTTAATTAGTTTTAAGAATATGTAGGTGAAAATAACTCCGTAAATATTTACGCCAGCATATTAATAAAGAGACTTTAAAAATATTTTAAGCGAATTTTTGCGTTAAGCATGTCTAGCTTTAAGCGAAACATCTAGAAACGACAGAGGTTTATAAAAAAATATATACCTAACTGTTTGCATTTTTGTATTTAAGTTTTTTTTTTTATTGTCTTACAAAGGACGTAGTTTTATTTGTTATATTTTTATTCATATCATCATTTAAAGTTCACACTTCACACTCAACGTTTAAAAGTATCTTACCAGATATATGAAAAAAGTCGTCTTAGTTTTCGGCGGAACGGATTTAATGATTTGGTGTGTTAGATTTGTCTCCCCTTTCATAGGTGCAAGTAAAATTTTTAAAATATATAATACAGGAAACCCAAACGGAGCCGAGGTAAGCACCTAGTCTAATAATATAAAAACAAATGTATTCTCTCATTAGGCAAACTTGAGTATAAATGGGAATAATATTCTGTGATATTTATGACAATAAATTATGTAAAATGCTCTGTCATTTCTATAATTCGGTAAAAACGGTAACGTTTACTAAAAACTAAACCCGGTTTTAAACATGACAGAGGATTTGAGCTGTAAAAAGTGGGGTAAGCCAGGGCATAAATCCCGTACTACACGGTCGACGTCGCTACAACTTCAATGAGTGTTTTGTAGTTTGTGGAGGGATCCTTCCTTCTCTTGTTGTTGTTTAATGACTAGATCCAGGAAACAACTTTGAGTGAATGTAAACGTATAACCGTGAAAGTGCGTTCAACTGTTTAATCACACCTAATTTCCCCGCTTTGATGTTAAAAGTGTGACTTTTAGTTGAACATTGCTGGATTATAGGGGAATACAAGTGTAGTGTGTTAATAAGGTTCTGAATTATCTTAAGTTCTAAGAGCTAAGGTACCGTACCGGTTAACACATAAATTAAGCACTTAGCAGTCGACGCCATTTGCAGCCAATTTTCTTTCCACATTAAAGCGTAAGAAGTTTTGTTCACAAGCATTCCAAAAGAATTAAACTGTTCATTTTGGTCTTAAATAGTTTACGTAACACAATGGCGGGCTGAACAAACGTCATTTTACTGTTTTGCATAATGGAGTTGTTTGGTAAACAAATATTGGTTACGTAATTTAACGCTAATCCTACAAGTCAAAATCGACAAACATCACATTTCTGTAGCATTTTTATTCTGTATATTTTTTTTAGTTATCAATGCATTTTAATGAAAAACTACGAATGCGGAACAAAATATAAAATTTAGATGTAATACCTGCCGGGTTTGTAAATTTGTATTCATATACCTACGAGCTTCATACTATTCACCTACAATTAATTTGAATAAACAATAATGGACTACTCGTATTAAACCTTCTATTTTCATGATGAAAATGAATGTCGAGGGAAAGTTTACATATTTTTGTACGTTTTTAAAAGCTTTTATTTCTGGATCTCTGTTTATACTGCCTACAAACTGTCGTAAATAAATACGTGTCTTTGTCAGGGAAACCGCTACAAAGCGTGTTAGCCGCGAACCGTTTTGTTCCTGTAACACGTTTTAATAATTGTTTAAATTGTATTGCGTTAATTTAATGAAGCTAGTACCTAGTCAATAAGGCGATAGGCGTCTTGCGATATAACAAGGGCTGTCCAAAGATCTATAAATTAATGTCAGCTCAATCACGCGACTCATTTCACACGTTATATCCGGCCTACTATTAATCTTTCTTGTAATTTTTTATCCATCTTGCATTACTTTGAGTCATACACATGCAGGTGCTTTAATAACCGGGAATAAAAACAATAATCCATTATGCCAACATTCTAATTAATTATATATATAAAGGTTATGTATTTAATTATTATCTAATTAATAAGCTACAACGTAGTGATAGTGTTTAGTTTTATTAATAAACGTTATTAAATTAATTAGCGACATCTGAATGGATTTGTATACAAGATGACACCGATATTATAATTAATTAATTATAATCTGGAATAGCACAAAGGTTTTTTTTATCTGGGGAACAATCATTATATTATTATTTCTTACCCTCTAAAAATAAAGATAATTACGATTACACAGCAGATTAATTAATAGTAAAAGTACAGTAAGTATTATATTATCTGTGCTGTGTTGTTAATTGTTCGTATTTGTTTGAGAACAATATTTACTTAAAAAAGGGCAAAAGTCTCTATCAGAATGTTATTGTGTTTAATAAAATATGGTCCGCACCTGCCGGCTCGTCCGGTACTCTATCCGAACCACCTCAGCAAGAGATAAATCAAGATATTTCAATTACAACCTTCGATATAAATAAAAAGATTAGGTATTATCAAATTTATGCCCTAGGCACTAATTGGTAAACTGATATACGTTCAAATGCTTAGCTAATACAATTTTTTCGCATTATAAGGAACTAAAACTTAGAAGGAACCAAAACTTAGATAGAACGTATTTATTTAAATTTGTGTTATATACTAAAGATGGAAAAGCTGTGAATCTTTTGTTTTTTGATTTAACAAAACAAAAAACAAACAAACAAAAATACTTTATTGTGCACCACAGAGAAAAGTACAAGTAGGTAAGGACACAATACATTGTTAATAAAAAAGCACAACAGGCGGTCTTATCGCTCAGACAGCGATCTCTTCCAGACAACCTGGTGGACAAGGAGACGCAGTGCAAAAGTAATAAAAAAATTAACCTAATTATACCTAAGAAAACTTTCACTAAACTAATTGACCGAAAGATACGCGAATTATATCTCAATTCCGTCAAAATGTCCGCAATTTCAATCTAGGTCGCTTTCATAGTTAGAATGAATAATCCAATCAACGGTAACGAAATGTATTCAAAGAAAAATGTCGGATTGAAAATTGAAATTAAGTTAATAGCCGCAGACGTCGAGGGTCGTAACCGCAACAGTATAAGAATGGGCTCTTGCAGTCGCGTTTTATAATTTACCTTTTGTTTTTGTTAATTGTTCTGTTTATTGGAAAAATTATTAATTATTTAATTATAACTGCAACCTTAAAAGACTGACAAAGTATAAATAAAGAATAAAAATTACCTACAGAATCGAAAAGAAAACAAATAGGTACAACATAAAATATTTTATCTAACTTGTTTAATTTAAAATATATACAAGATACGTCAATAGCCCAAAAATCTTATAAATTTTAATATAAAGCCGTTATTTAAGTCCAAGAAGAATATCCTTCGTATTATCATTTGCATTGTGAATTTTGGCAAGCTTCCCGCGGCGACGCAATTTTGAAATTCAGTTGATATGCAAAAGATTACGTGCAGAGGCATCTACGATAGAACTCATTGCGAGTGTCTATCTTCACTATTAGTGTATTGAGTTCAGATCACGATCAACGACTTATCTTTCGTGTGACTTATTTAGTTTTGCTTAAGTTTATGCATTTGCAATGCCTGTTTTGTTGTCATAATATTATGTATTAACTAATGGCTATCTACTAACATAACTTTCATGCTTATTTTACAATTATTATAAGTTAAATCCTAGTTTGATACTTTTTAACTATTCCTTAACAATATTTTGCTGCAGCCTCCTCAATTTCCTCCTTTCACCTCCTCAATGCCACTTTTAACCCGTTAAATGTAGAATTCCTGGGGGAAGTAAGCGCTGTCATGATTTTAGCATCTGTACTCTTGGGAAGGAGATCCAATTCGTTTAATATATTTTGGTCATCAATTTTTTTTCAGATCAAAGGAATAAAAATTAAAAATGTTTTGTATTCGTTGTTTTTTAAACAGAGCAGTGGACGATATATTTTTCATTCATTTTATTTTTTCATGAGTAAATTAAATTACCAAAGGAATGCACAGCAATGAATGGTTTTATTTGCTTTTAATAAATTTGTCAAATAAAATTAAAAATATGAAAGTCATATTTGAGTACAAAATGTTAGAATCAATTGTTTCATTCATGGTGCACACTGAATAATGTACTGTATTTCAACGAAGATCAAATCTTTTCACTTGTCCCTTAATCCTATTTTATACCAGAAATAATTGCACTACTCGATGGATGAAATAAATTACTTATTGTTAGAAGTAATAAGATTTATTAATTTATAAACCCAATATCACCCTTGAACAAGTTTTAAAGTGAAATATCGCATTTTTCGTGGTCGTAATAAAGAATAAATGTGTCGTCGTTGGACTCAGATTGCTGAGCCAGAGCCGCGGCCGGAACAGGTGCCGGCCCGACCTATCTTACAATTCACTAATTTCACTTACTCTGCCTTCCCTTTGTACTATCTCACGAAATGTATTTTTAGCATTTAACGATATATTTAAAAGATGATACTGAATATATTGGTTCAATTTTATATGGTTTTTAAATCAAGGAACATTAACTATTTGAATCAAATATAATAACTGTGTTTAAAACTTCAACATTAGAAACTAAAATAATTATTGTCTCATTAATAATTTATGACAGGCCCTTTAAGTCCAATATAAATTATGTTGAGTAAAATGAAGCGGTGAAGTAACAAGTTAGTTGTGGTTTTTGATTAAAACTTCTATTGATGAATGATATTAAAATAGCGTAGGCGGGTTCAGGGTGAAAATTGGGTTATGGTGAAAATTAATAGATTATGTTTGCAAAATGATTTCCATTTTTATACAAATAGGTAATAAAACATTATGGCAAATAAAAAGCCTCACAAAGTAATGTCTTTATTGAACACTCAAGTTAGTACCGTTTTATACGTACCTACAGATAATGTGTAGCAAGTTCAATCAACTCCATGAATATGATGTGAATGTAAACGCATTCATTAATGGCGCACATAGAGACGGAGCCCATTCACGCGCTCTCGAGTATAATGCTGATGATTACGATGGGGCTGTAGTGCCTATACACACGTCTGAGCAATATTGATTTTTTTATTTGGCTGAAGCTGTGGATAATGGACGCTTTTATGCAAATGCAGCATCCGCAGTGCATCATAACCCGGTGCGGTGAGCGAAGAACACAAATAGAATAAAACGTTCCTTTTAATGTTCTTAAAGTATCTTTAGCTGTTTATACCTGAGACTACCTTTTAGTCTTTACTGCGAAGTGAAATGCTTTAAATGGCTACAGCAAAAGTTCTACAAAGGATAATTGAGTTAAGATTGGCGTTTCAAACAATCCTCTCGCTTGTCGCGTAATCAATACCGCTTGGCAATGGATTTAAAAATAAATGTCATAAATTGAAAATAAATATTCCTGAAATCTTAAGCCAATGTAAAAAAGATATTTGACGTCGTAATTTATTCAGTGCTCGTTGCGTAATTAAGAAGGTGTGACTCATTTGCAAATTAAAAAGAATTTAAGGAGAAAGCGACGACTGAACAATAAAACTTCTTAGCGCTGAAAAAAGCTCTTTATTTTATGTTAATAAAGAAAAAGGGATGAAATGAGCTGTTTTGTTCTCTTATTATTATAATCTACTCGGCGAGTCTAATAGATGTAAAGCAAATGTTAGTGTAAAAATAAGAATTGTAAATTCTTATTCCCGCTAACCATTCGGATTTTATTTATTTAGGTAGAAGGAAAGCTTTTAAGAATATAATTATTTGTGTTCGCCGAGTCTATCTCGGTGGTGCGGCAGACAATAGATCAACTGCCAAAAGCAACGCCACGGCCGCGGATATTACCGTGAGACATTTAATTTTCTACGTGAAAGGATAAGGCAAGTAGAATTTCCCCGAGCTTCCTGGGGTTGCTGCTCAAATTGTGTTACGGTTTGCCTAATAGTCCGGTCTATTTACACATTCAAGTTTACATAAATTCCCATAAAGCTGAATATTGGCATAGTTGTTCAAAACATCATTATAAAGAAAATCTCAAAAGTCCTCATCGTTCCGAGGTGTGCTAAAAATTTGGCACGGGGTCAAAGGTCAAAAAAATGAGTTTTTTGCGATTTTTAGCGAAACGGTGAGTTTTTTCGCAAAATTACCCCAGTACAAAATTGTAGATCACAAAATTCTCTACAAAAAATATATCAATAATTTTTTTCCTAAAAGCCACCATTTTGGAGATATAACGTTCCGAAAAGTTGGATCAGTCGTAATCCCTCTATTTTGCACACGTTTCCACGCCACCTATGAGGTAGTGTACAAAGCGCGTTTTTTTTAACGTGGTTTCCCCAGTAGGCCTATTCCACGGGTCTGCTGAGATTTTATATGTTTTAAAACTATTGCAAAATAATATTATATATTATAGTGGGCAAAAACAACGGCGGTGTAATTAAATAAAATACTTAAAATAAAAAGTTAGTCGTCTGATTCATAACTGTCCAAGATTTCTGTTTCTTCTTCTTCTTGATCTTCTTCTCCTTCTTCTTCCTGTTCATCCTCTTGTTCTTCTTCTTCTTCTTGTTCTATTTCACACGTAAACTGCCCCAATAGCGATTCCTGATCGGTATCAAACGAATCTTCAAGAGTTGGTGACTCAACATTCGAGCATGATCGGCCTTGACAGTGTGTGCATGCCAGGGAACAAAACAGTCCAACTTTTCTGCAACCACATTTTGCACTACACCCTTTCTTGCAGTTGCAAAATATTGTGTTGAGAAGTTTCTCAGGTGCTGGTGGAAGTAAAGTTTGAACTGGCTCTAGTGTATTGTCGATCAACTTCCAACCCCAGTCTTTAGGGTCCAGCTGATTACCAAGCCACACTTGAACTTGGTAATATACCCGAAACAGATGTTGATGAGCAGCTACTGAGGTTGGAGGAAGAGAAGCTAAGTTGACTTGTTTTTTATTACGCGTATTTTTCACGAAAGATGTGTATCGCAACTTATCTAAGCAAGTGGTTTTTTTGGGGGCTCCGTACATAGCAAGAAGAAATTGAACTCCGTTGGTGATAACATGTTGTTGAGTTGAATTACCATATATATATGTGGCGTACGTGTGCAAAATAGAGGGATTACGACTGATCCAACTTTTCGGAACGTTATATCTCCAAAATGGTGGCTTTTAGGAAAAAAATTATTGATATATTTTTTGTAGAGAATTTTGTGATCTACAATTTTGTACTGGGGTAATTTTGCGAAAAAACTCACCGTTTCGCTAAAAATCGCAAAAAACTCATTTTTTTGACCTTTGACCCCGTGCCAAATTTTTAGCACACCTCGGAACGATGAGGACTTTTGAGATTTTCTTTATAATGATGTTTTGAACAACTATGCCAATATTCAGCTTTATGGGAATTTATGTAACCTTCCTCCTGATTTTAGGCTTAAATAGACCGGACTATAAGTAGGCGAGGGGCCATATACTGACTGCGACCGCCGCCATCCGACGGGATTAAACTTACCGTACTGTTCATAACGATAATTTGCTTTTAGATTTTGCATTTCCAAAACGAATTTAATTATTTTTGACTTGGGTCGGACTTGGTTTAACGAGGGATTATAAAGTTTCACAATATTTTCGGCGCAATGTTTTAATTGGTTTGAAGTACATACTTATAAAAGGTAATATAATAATGTACCTAAGTACCTTATTATGAATAATATTTTGGGGATTTGCAGTAAATTATTACAGCCAATCCAGAGATTTTGGTTAATCTGCAGTGATACACAGAATAAGTTATAGGAAAACCCGAATGATATGTTTTTTGATTTTTTGAGCGAGCCACATTTATTACCTTCTTATTATAAATTTCAATGAGATTTTTAGAAAAAAAAAAAATATTATAAGCTGTGTATTATATTTTGAAATGTACATCAAGGAGCTTATCAGATTGTATTGGTTTGCGTTCATCAATTTATTATTAGCATCGTGACGTCAACATGTACCCACGTATTGATGATTCTCCGTATGTAAAAAGATTATTATGTTTATAAGTATAATATACGTTTTTTTATGTTATACTTTCCGTATACTTAATATGTAAAAATCAAGCAATGATACTTCAGAATAAAAGGCTGGAAATGTAAATTTAAAATAATGATTTACTACATAAGTATTATTTTATATAGAGGTATGGGTACCATTACTTTTCTATTGAAGTTTCTATGATGTTTATATGTTATATTTTATCTGAAAACATACAATCTACCAAATTAAAGAATTACCCATACTAATATAATTATAAATGCGAAAGTAACTCTGTCTGTCTGTCTGTTACTCAATCACGCCTTAACTACAGAACCAATTTGCATGAAATTTGGTATAGAGATATTGTGATACCCGAGAAAGGACATAGGCTACTTTTTATTGCGAAATATGTACCACGGGTGAAGCCGGGGCGGACCGCTAGTAGAAAATAAAATTCTTAAAATTATGGACTTTAAGTAAGCATATTTTTTTACATATTTGGGCATTAAATAAAATAAAGGTAATAAAAAATATATTTTTTGGTGCGCATCTTATAAGACGATAATCCGTTGCAAGCGGGCTGACTCGCACGGGGCTCGTCTCGCCGAATGCGGATGCGCTAACATTGTGGAATAATAGCTAAATCTAATACACGTCCAACCAGGTAACATTTAAATCCAGTTGCAGTACATTACTCGCTACACGAAAGACTTGTTAGTGCACTTTTCGCTCTACGCAGCAATGTAGTGCACTCAGTTCATGTTAACGAAAATTTGAAGTCTGTGAAAGAGGCGTAAGCCCGCGAAGCTTCCGCATTTAAATTGCGATGTTACATATATACCGCACCTGGAGTACCGAATACCGGATACAAACATGCTTGGGTGGTGAAAACTTGACACTTTTCCAAGTTTCACTCGTTTGAGATACCTGACATTTGAACTTGGGCTTAACAATTTGGTCGCTTATTTCTTTAGCTCAAAATTCAAAAATGGGTGCAAATACACTGCTAACATTTAAAAATTGAATCAATACATTAGTGATTCTTTAGTTCATACACTTCAATGAATTTTAAATTTTAATTGATTAATTACCATCTACCAATTATTGGTAGATATTTAGCACCTACAACTACCACTTTCACAAAATAAAACGGTACCTTTAGTTACACCATCATCGTGGTTCATTATGTACCTCATTAAAATTAGTGTATGTAACCACTACGTTTAAGCACTTATGCTGCCATAGAGGTAACAACACCACTTAACATTAAATGGATTTACGAGTATATGGTCAAAGGCTCGCTGGATGTACATTAAAAAAGCCCCTATTACATGCAAAAGAATATAAGTGACTATGCATAAACATTATAATATTTAGAAGCAAAAAGGTTTACGGCCCACGGTTGATTCACAAAGGCATCATGTCAAGTTTAAAAAGGTCAAAGGCTGCTTCAGCGTGTTTTATCCGACAATGTGAAGCCTTTTATGTATGAAAAAATTATTGACAATTCTTTGGCAATGGCACTGAACAGATGTACTTTAGATATGGACTTTTAAACACAAATAATTTAGTCCATTTTAATATTACTTGTGGCCTTCTAATAATTAAGTGGGGTTGTTTCTATTCCTATTACAATGAAGCTTTTTTGAAAATTGTAAAATAAAGTAAATCGCTGTATGAATATATTTAAATAAGACCTTTCCTTTGTGGTGACGCGATTTTTTGTATAGATACCAATCTATAATTTCGCCCCTTTCTCTATCTTCGATAATTTAAAATCACAATATACATCGTCAAATAATCTTATAGAATAAATTTACCAGCCACTTGACTTACTTCCATTTCCTAAGTACATTGTTAACAAGGAAATTCAGTATACCAATTGATAATATGCAATATGCATTTCTATAGTTTTAAACAATATTTTAAAATAATTTATTAGTAACATTCATGAAATTAATACATTTGCTTGTGCTTCAACGACGTTTAATTAATATGTAACACAGTTCATTATAATATGCGTAATCATTTATCATGTATTGTTACATACATTATTACAGTTGTAGTGTCCGCAGCACTCGTTAGTTAAAAGCTTCAAAGAATAGAATTGTTATTGCACTTATTTATTGCTGAATTATAACTTAAGTACTTTTTTTAAAAACCTACGTCATTTTTCATAGAAGCTTTAACGCATAGTCAAACAATTTTTTTCACGCTAAACCTCTTAACGTAAGGTTCTTTCGAAATATACAAAACAAAGACGTTGACATTTCTTTTGTGGGATACAAGGGCAATATCACTCAAAATTGGACACGTTTATTTCCGATTGCACACAACAAAATGTCGACGTAAACATTCTATTTTACTCCGCAAACTCAAGAACACATTATTTACTCATTGACCAAACAATGAATATTCATAATTTCTGTAAAAAGGAACCGACGCCATCGCCTCTGAAAATAAATTAGCATCTCATTACGAAAGAAAAGACAACACACCTTTTGGTTTGTTTCAGACGTCAATCGTACAATGCTATCGTAACGGCTATCAAAAATACTATATATAAGAAAAATGAGCCGGCAAAATATGTTAACAGTTGTGAATCGTTAAAAGAATGTCACGCTTTAGTTTGCTCTTGCTGGTATTGGCGATGTTTGTGGTTGCATCCTGGTGTGCTGACACCACGGCAGCCCCGTCAACTACAGCGGCTTCTACCAATCCAAGCACTACACCATCGCCAACAACGACTGCAGCTCCCAATAAACCAGATGTGCGTACATTTTAGAATATTATTATTAGTCTTAAATATTCATGATTATGTACCTATAACCTTATCTTCATCTCACTATTTCATTAGTCTATCAAAATTCATACAATATTATTGTTTAATAATTAATCATCTATTTGCATCGGTCGGTTTCAATTCAAATCGTTTTTATAAGTTTTTTGAAAAACCAAAAAGCATACATCTTCTGTACCATGTGTTCTACTAGGTTTTAGTTGAAAACCAGCGCTAGGTTCATGCCTGGTACAAGCATGAGCCTAGCGCTGCGCGAGCGCAAGCAACTAGGTCTTTTTTGGCGGTACTGCGGGCACACTTTTTCGTTCTTAATTTTTTTTTCTATTCTTGTTGATTTTTTTTGTGTTATTTGTGTTGTCAAATAAATGTTTTTTCTTTCTTTCTTTCTTTCATGTGTACAAAATATAAACGAATATTTAGGTACCGTGCGAATAGTTTTACAAATTAGTTTACGAAATAATGATCGTAGCATTGAAGGAGTTTTTAAATAATTTCTCTCAAATATATGAAACATTAGTACCTACTCCAACATTCTATTGATGACCTGTTGATTCGGTCGGCGCCATTCTACAAACAGCGCCTCTCATAATGAGTACCTATGAACATGTATTTATAAAGTATTTTAGGATTAATGACTAAACTTTTCATCGTTAATTACGTATGTTAATTAATAATTGTCCCTTAATGTTTCAGATTATAAAAGACATCTTTGAGCATATGATAGATGCTTGTGCAGATGTAAGTGTGACCAGTTTCTTTTATTTTTTCATAACGCTCCTCTTGCCAATTTTCCTCTAATATTATTATTTTGTTTTCAGATGAAAAAAAAATTTTTGGATTTCTTCTGAATGGAGAAAATGACAAAAAACAGTGAATGTTGTAAAATGATGTTGTAATTAATAGATGTAATTTATAAGAATTATGTATACAGTAATTATTGTCATAAGTGTGTAATAAAGTTATATTCTATTGTTATTAAAGTATTCTTATATATTTAATTTCCTATAAACCATCGGTCACTACAGCTCTGTAGGGGGCTAATATAATGAAAGCTCATTTTTTTAAATAAAAATGATTATTCTTGTTTAAATTAAAAATAATTTAGTTATTTCTTGTTCTATTGCCTATGTTTCACAAATAATAATTATTAAAAATCTTCATAAGAATGACAAATTTGATTAAAAAGAAAATTGAAACATTTAAAATGATAAGTATTCTTTTTGTCTTCACTACATAGTATAAAACAAAGTCGCTTTCTTTGTCCCTATGTCCCTTGGTATGCTTAAATCTTTTTATCTTTTTTTAATAGATAGAGTGATTCAAGAGGTAGGTTTTAAGTATATAATTTATTAGGTTTTAGACAAAGCGGGCGAAGCCGCGGGCGAAAAGCTAGTATACTTAATATAAAATACATTCTAAATTATATGAAAAATAAAATTTCATTTAATACCTACTTAATGAATGCCATATGATTACATTTTAGTTTATTTAACTTTTATGCATGTACAAACCTAATAATTTGGAAATCGTTATATAATTTGTTTCTGCTAGGTATTTCCCAGAGATACACATTCATCATATTCATTTAGATCCTAGAATATACCAGAAGCTCACAGTTCGCTGTAAGCATTTCAAGTTAAGTTTCAAGTAGTATAAAGAAAAGTATACATTTACGTCGGCTATATGCAGTTTATTACATAACCAAATCCCTACGAAGCCGCGGCGGACGGCGTGAAAACAGCAATTTCTTAGTAAAATATCAACAGTAGTTTCATTGCTCTAATTTTTATATTAACACACAAAGATACTCCATAAAACGATATTTTTTGGATAAAAATCAGTAACTACTGTTAAGTTGTACGTGCCACCACATTATAGGTAAGTAGGTACTATTATAGACCTTCCTTCTAAAGCAGCCACATTATTTACGGTAAAGGAGGTTATCCATTACAATGAACAAAACCAAGCATTGACTTAAAAAGAAGGCACGGTAACAGATTGCTTCATTGTTTGGTAGACATGGATTCGAGTATATTGATACTTTTAACTTTTTTAGTAGTCGTATGTTGTTCTGGAAATGAGAGCGCTGCACCAGACTCGGGAAACAAAGAGTATTATGGGCCTCATGGGGTAAATATCATTTGTTTTAATATTAATTAAAAAACAAATAGGTAGTGTGTAAGTTAATAGAACTTTCTATTTTATTAGATATATCTCTTAATGTTATTTACTTTACAATAATTATCGTCCTATAATTAATAATCTCATATTTATTTTAGGCTCTCTCAAGTCTAGGAAGGATGTTTATAGATATACCTCTTGGATTTGTCGAAGCTCTGAAAGACGTAAGTATAGATACTATATTTAAAAAAACGTTAATATTTCAATATCCGATGCTATAAAATAAGTAGATTTCATAACTTTCGCTCCCCACACTTAACTACTTCTTCTTCTTGTTTGTCGTGTTGCTCCTGACATCAGAAGCATAATATGTGCTTAACAATATTCGCCATCTTTCTCTGTTCCCTGTCATTCTGCTACACTCGTGCAGCGCACGACCAACTTTTTATCAGGTCGGCCCACCGCGAGGATGACCGTCCGCATGATCTAGTGCTCTCCACACCCAGCACTATAAGTAATTAGACGTACTGTCAAAGATAGACTATAATAATTACTTCGACCTATGGACGTCACAGTCCTTTGCAAAACATGCCAGAATAACAGCTTTAGTATGCGATACTGTACTAAGCTTTGACACCTAGCTCTTGGAGAATGAACTTCGTCAACACCACAATAATTAATACTAACCTGAACCTAAACCTAAGCTAGGTATGCTTTATCTTCCAAAGGCAAAAGACTTTAGCCAAATTGTGATTGTTATGCTCTTGGCTTACCTAGGTATATATTATATAGATAAAATAACAAAGAATAAATTTCTATTAAAATAAAATAAACTTTTGAATTTAATTAGACACCGAGTAAGTTACAATCTAATCATATCTTTTTAATCATTTTCAGGCTGCTGAAGCAATAGAAAGCGTCGCAGTTGCTGTAGTGAAAGGAGTATTTAGCTAGAATATTTTTTATTACATTATAGTCACTAGTCAATTATAAAAATTGGAATATATTTTTATCGAAGTTATCATTTATTTCACTACCTTTTATATAAAATGTATTACCAGTATTATTTATATCTATAATTGTTTTCAACGCTAATAATTTCTTAACACAAATAGCTATGACAGAACAAATATTATATTATCTATGTTATTCACAAATGGGGGATGATTGTATAATAATATCAACAAAGAGATTCAGGAAAATGAATAATTTTTTTTTTTTTTTTCAAAACAATGCTTTATTTTTCTATTCAGAATTTGAACCTTTATAAATACGTAATACATAGAGAATATTCTTATACTTACTTAAAATCTTACAAATAACATCAGAAACAGAAAGCATGCATATTTTATGACATTCCATCAACTTAAATTAACTTTTATAATACATCTAACTTATCACGGCGCAAATAAAAACTTGAATATCAAGTTTATAAAAACAGTACATAATAGAAAATTTTGATAAATGCAAAAATGTTTTCACTAAAAAGTATTAAAGATGAAGAAGCAAGGAATGATAATATATTGAGGATATCTAGCAAATTGTAAATATGGAAAATATATAACTATTAAATTAAAGTGGTGGGGTACGTAAAAATACTAAAACTACCAGTAAATAGCGAAATAAGCTGACACTTTTAAGTAATGTTAATGACATTACTTTCCTTTTCAGTTACATAATTATAATATTTGTACTTCACAATAAATATATTGTATTACTTATAACAACATATAATACTTGTTTATTTATTAACAATCTTTAGTAACAAGTTACTAAGAATCGTACATAAAAGGAAAACGGATCTTTCATTCCGTTACACGCAGTTTCGATAAAAAAAATAGCTTAAACATTAAAAGTAATGAGATTTTGTATTCAATGATAATATTATAAGGAGATCAAAACCAACGAATGAATTCTAATACTCATACATACATATTGTAAATGTGTACAAGAGTACGTCATAAAAGATATCTACTTGACTAGACCATTGGGCACGTTTATATTAATGTAATTATTGGAAATGTTTAGGGGCTTCTTATTATTCTCGTTAAAAGCAATGTAAGTCGGATTAGTTACTGCTCTGTTTTTCGCGTTTTTGTCTTTGACTTCGAAGACGTCATCTGATTCTTCTTCAATGCGAGGACACATGGGCATGTACGAGGATGAATTCCCGTCGTAGTCGGAGTCCGAACCGCTCCTCGCTGGAAGGTTGTTTAGGGATAACATCGGAGTCGATTCTGAACTGAGGCCATTTGCCTCGGTCATTCTAGGGTTCAATTTACGGGCGTCGAAATCAAATTTAGTGTCTTGAGCGCGTGGACTGAATATGCGTTGGTTCGCTGGGCTCATTTGTAAGTAGCCTTCGTCGTCTGTAAACACATCTCATATTACATTATCATATTATTATACGCGTGCAATATAAAACGAAAATCGTGCGTTGTCAACATACATTAACATATATTCTAGAAACGTTAGTAACATTAGGTAAAAATGTGCAAAAGATAAAAAGAAACACAATTTATTTAGGATTTATTTTGTTGAATTGTTAAATAATCACACGTTTCATACATTACTGTATTTGTTTGTATAAGAAGATAACTAGGTTTCTATAGTGTTTACATTCAACATACACGTTTTGTTGTTAGTTACATCAACCATGCCTTATACCATTTTATTACCGTATGAAAGAATCTGTTTCGCGTGATCAGACTGGCGTATTTTCCGTTTCGTCTGACAAAAGGAAAAATGCGTTTATATGATGAAATTGCTACCGAGGAATTTTGTTCAATAACAAGAACATGAATTCTAATAACATTAATACATCTACGACGAAACTCTGTTTAATAAAAGATTATCAACTTATCTTAATTCAACTAAAATGTTTTGTTCATTATTTACGTAATAGTGATCATATATTAACTTATATAATGTAAGTATCTACTTCTTGGAAACTGTTCAATTTTTTTCTAAAATGTTTAATAAAATTACTAGATACTAATAGTTTTGATAGTTTTATATTTTACAATAATATAACTCCAAAATGAATAGTTAAAAACTTAAAACTATGAGCTATGATTGGGAGATAGATTTCCAAATTTTTAAATATTGTGCAATCAACTACCGTAACATGTGACATACATGTGACATACATAGTTATTTAAAAGGTCTACTTTTGAATATCTACGAATAAATTTATAAGTAGGCACATACGTCGGACTAATTATTATAACCACATATTTTGTTTACTTCCTACTAAATAATATTTTTACTCGACATATTATGGCAACTAAGGCTTTAAGCAGCGATGCGAGGTCCCCTAGGCGCTTTTCATATGGCAAGGCCCATGATATTTATAGGAATATTTATATCTATTGTAGGTGAAGGGGAATTTATAAACATGATATCTACATATAAATAAACCTGAATACAAATTGAATGAATAATGTAATAAATATAGATAACTATATAGCATTCTGTAACGACACGAAAAATATAGGCAGTAGCTTTCAATCTTGTTTGGATATAAAAAATCCAAACCTTACTTGTATTCAAAAAAAATCATAACTTCTGTTATAATTTATAGTACAAAACATGGGATTTATTCAATAAATTAATATAATATGACACAGTGTTCAATCAATTGCTAATTCAAATACATTAACTAAAATTATAAACCAGATTTAAAATTCGTTTACATACATTTGATTCAAGAAAACTTACCATGCTGTAACTGCGTAGGCGTCGGTGGGAAGAACTGCGTAGTTTCGTTCACATAGTGATGAGGACTCGGCGTCACGAGGTTATTGAAATCAGGCGCCGACACCATAGCTAAATAGTCCTCTTGGCCCTCACACTTTGCGTTTAACTCCATGTATGCGGAGTTCAAGTCGACGTAATGCTGAAATTTTCCATAATCACGTAACGGTGCATTTAGATCAAACGAGCGAACGCTTATTCTAACCCTAACTTCTAACCCCACTATGTCAAGTTTTTTTAGTGTAAACAGGCGTAGAGCATTCTTTCGTTGTTCTTGGTGCTTTCGAAAAGATTCTATGCAATGTTCTATAAATAACACTGCATATTGTATACAAATTTTCTTTTACACTTTAGTGTACAGAAAATTTGATCACGAAAGAATGCTCTTGCTCTTGTTCTTGCTCTAGCTCTATGTTCGTTTGATGTAAATACACCGTTATATGCCATACATAATTAGTGTTCTTTTTTTTAATTTACATATTTAAGAATGTGTGTAATGTGTGTAATTATTAAGTACATATACAATATACATAAAAGGAAAATTTATTAGCGAAGCAAGATGTAAACAGTATTTAATAAGAGCCTGGCAACTTTGTTATTTAACGAAAATCGTAAAGAATTTACAGAATAATAACAACGTTGCTTATTAGATATACAATGAAGACTATTCAAAAAAGCGAAATCGGCCCTTAGTTACGCTATTCACAATGATCAAATAATTTTATAATTTAATATTGGAAACTGGTTTTCTTACAATAACGATTAGGTAAGTAAAGTCACTAAATCTAAAACTGTTACTAAATACTATTATGTGTGTGTTACTAAATAAATTTGGAAGTATTGTTTATTTAAAAGGTTTATCCCAAGAGCACATGTTAATCTTCCAATTTACTCCATGTTCGCTATACCCCAGGCCAATATAGTGTAGTATAGAGGAGCGTTTAATATTTAAATCACTTTAAGGCAAGTGCTGGTCTGAACACCCTATGATACTGTTATCTTGCTCGTTTGTTGAATACAAATACACATACACATACACGAGTTTAGATAGTTAGATACCCAATCAATAGTTACAAATTATTATAAAAATAAAACTGTATTAATACTAGGATAAATTAATTATATAGCTGATGAATATATAAGTATTCCAAATTTATAAATTTAAAAAAGGGAATAAATACCTAGATTTTTATAATATTATTTAATCAATGCAAAGAGTAAATTCCCACAAGCAGTCTATTAATGTTAATTTATGCAGAATACGTAATATTATTGTATTAACTATATAATATTTAAAGCTGTTAACATAATTCATTATTACTTTTGGTATACTCAGATTGAGTGGTTATATATTTAAGAACTAGCTTCCGCCCGCGACTCCGTCCTCGCGGATGTCGGTCTTCGCGTGGATGGTTTATTTCTCCATTTTGAGTAACTCTGACAATGACATCTTATAAATATCTATTGAACCCAAATACAGCTAGGCCTATAATAATACGCAACGTGTGTTCGCGGTTCTACAGAACAACGTCTATGGATAAAATTGAAAAATTAAGATTAATTTTTTCCAGGATAAAAAGTATCCTATTTTACGCCCAGGATAATAAGGTATAATTATACCAAGTTTCATCGAACCACCACCTGGTAATTATTTTTTCAATATTTTCAATGTACAGAATTGACCCTTCTACAGATTTATTATATGTATAGATATGTATAGATAATTATAAGAAGTTGTTCAATTCGTTATATTTTTTGGTATAAAAAGAGTGTTTATTTTACGAATAACTATAATTATAAGAAGCTATTTTCTTACATTTCGAACATTGTCTTCTAAGAAGGATCCGAGTATTTCTTGTAGTTGTGAAAAGGAGGGCCTGGCGGTGGGCTTCTGTTCCCAGCACTTCAGCATGACGTCATAGAGCCTGTCGTCCGCGTAAGTCGGCTTCTCCAAACGATGCCTAGATTAAATTATCATTAAATATTGTATTGTTTTTGTTATACATGAAAAATAATTTTGGTGTTGTATTCGTTCTATATCTTCAGGCTATTTAGTCTACAAATAGTCAAAGTTTTTTGAAACTCCTTAAATTTTAATTGAGAGAAAAAATATTTAATGTAGGGTACGTAAAAAAACTTGTAAAAAGACTCTCCACAAAAAGAGAACTAACTACTAAAACTAACTAACTTACTAAAACAATTAATTTAATTTGATAATACGTTTACCTGTATTTAAATCACATACTTAATAAGTAAGGAAACCAAACTGAAAGATTTTTTAAACAATATTATGACGATGACAATATTTACCCCTCTAAAAGCCATTTCAGCAAGTTAGTCGGACTGATGTTGGGATACGGCGTTTTAGCCAACGAAAAAAGCTCCCACAGCACGATACCAAAAGACCAAATATCCGATTGAGTAGAAAATATTCGGTCGGTCATACATTCTACTGCTAACCACTTCACTGGCAAAGGACTCTGAAAAATAAAATCAACCTTTAATTATGTAGCTATGTATTAAATAAATTGAAACGTTACAAATATTCCTAGCAATTTTTCTTTATAATCTATCCAATAAAAAGTAACAAAAGACTCAACAAGACAACATTAAATTTTATTGTAAATTTATTCAAGCTGTGAAAATTAAAATACCTACTTTTGGCGGGAAAGCCACGGCATTCCAAATTTCAAGAGAGTAGCGACATCTAGCGGCAGTGTTAATAACTACTAGACCGCGAAAAGGTTACATAGGCTTACAACGTGTTCAACATGGACCTTTATTGTAAATTGATTACAAAATATGTTTTGCGTTTCTGGTGAGGGCGCTGCTTTAAATAAAAAGCCACTGGTTGCAGTAAGTAAATGACTTTACTTCTCATTTCCTTTCTTAATGTGGTGTGAAATGCCATCAAATATTGTTGATTCATCGACAAGTCGTTAATCATTCAATAATGTCCATTGTCTACAGTCTAGTTTCTACGTTATGCAATAGAAATGAATAAATAACTTACGTTTTCCTTTTTCTGATATTCATCGTTCTTGTAAATACTTCTTGCTAATCCAAAATCGCAAATCTTTACGATATTGTCTTCAGCAAGCAATATATTTCTGGCTGCTAAATCTCCATGAAGCACCTGAAATTTAACATATTTGCACATAAAAAAAACTGTAAAACCTTTTTAGTCAAACCTATATTTACTTTTTTAAACAATCGAAATTTGGAAATTTTAATTCCCGATAAGTTGTTATCAATTAAAATTTCATACAACAGAGCATATTACCTTCCTGCTTGCAAGATATTCCATTCCTCTTGCAATTTGAAATCCCCAAGCTAATAGATCTCTTGAGGTTAGAGGTCTTGGATTTCGCCCTTCATAAAGGTAGTCACATTCGTAATTTGATCTCCATTCTGGTTGTACGTAACCAGTGTCGGATACTGTAAAAAGTATTTATTAATAGTTCATTCTATACATTTGTAGATAATAATTGCTACAGTGTGGCTACAGTGAATTGAATGCATGTCTAGTTAAAGTGCTTAGTGCTTACATAGATGAACTAAAAAGCTTATTACGTATTTTCTTATATTGTTACATTAGGGGAATTAACTATTGAAGCAAGCTAAAACTTGAACTGCTCTTGATTATTTGGAAACGTAAATTAGAAAACCGATATTCTATTGAATGTTGTAAGGAATTATCCAAAACTGTATATACATATAGAAAGTGCATTATAAATTGCTGTTATAAACGATATTATTTTCAGGTAAACATATTTAACAATTAGTGCATAATAACGTCGTGAAAAGCCAAGAAGAGTGTTTTAGAGACATCGACATCACATAAAAGTAAATATACCTTTTATAAACTCCACGTGTGGAATTTGATTTGCATTTGCATTATCTGATAAAATACAAAACAAATGTTGTATGATTATATACGGTTTAAGACATTTATTTCTCAAAAAAGATTACATTTGAATCACTTACAGAGAAATAATAATAAAAATTATAAACATGTTTGCTCGCTTATCGTTGTACGTAGTAAGTAGTTTGTTAACACAAATAGAATCACGCAATTGAATACAGCAAGAAATAACAAAAAAATGGGCGGTAATTTTTATAAACATAATTTCAGACTACCCCAACGACATTCTAAAGATATAAGGCTTGTGTTCTAGGTAAAGATATGCTATTTTCATGAGATGAACGTACAATTATATTATGCTTAACCTTTTGACCGCCAGAGCAAAAACGCATCGCCGTGCCCTCCACGCCAAGCCACAAATTCAATGAGATAACCTTGAAAATAGTAGGGAGTCCAAAATGTTATCGATAAACATAATAATTCACGTCTGAATATTTGAATAAACAGCTTATAACACAAAAATAATATTTATTTAACCTCATCTCCTACTGTAAAAACTTAAGACCACATTTATAGCAAGTATCAACAAAAAAAATCAACCTTTTGAGATACAAAAATACATATAAAATTGCAACAAGTTACAGCACTATTCTCTATCAGTTACGCCCCATTGGCATGTATACATGCCAATGGCGCGGGCAACCATCCTTTTTTTTATAATCTCTCGCTTCTGATTAGGGATGTGTAGTTGTATATTATTATAACTTATCGAGTTTATTTATTAAGTTTATATGAACTATAGGTATTATTGTGGAGTGTTTATTTGTAAATATCAAAACAACTATTACCTTTAAATAAAGGGAATTGCATTAAAACTACTTACATATTTATTTTCCAATCATTTAGTTTAATACTTGAGTTATTACAAATACTAATGATATGTAGGTACCTGTTTAGGTCAATTACCATATTTGATATGACATAGCGACAATTTGTATCATAAGAATATTCTAATAAAGGCACTGATTAGACTTATTAGGTAATAAATTTTGAAAACTGCTAAATAGGTAAGTACCTACAGATTTTTAGAGATATTTATACATTTTGGACCTAAGCGAATTTTTATCATTACATGGACAATAAATATTATGCTAGAACGCATACATTGTGTTTGTGACGATAAAATAAAAAAAAAGTTGTGTGGTTTTATGAAACCACGGTAAAAGTGAAACTGTTCGAACGGTTCCGAACACTGCTTTGTGTAGCGCATGTCGCGTGCCAAGTAGGTATACCTACTCGGCAGCCGCGATACACGCGACATGCGTTACACAGACCAAAAAGTTTGAGACGATGTAATAAAAGTTTCACTTTAATAATAAAAAACCAACAATTGTATATAATCATTATGTTCATTAACAGCCTTGTATTTACCTACCTATCTATATAATTATTATGCTCATTAATAGCTACTCGATAAAATATTTTTACAACTTTCCGCACTTAACAACACGGCACGCGCTTACGACGTCACCAGTCCGACATCTATTCATGTCAATGGCGCAGAAGGGATTGCATATCGATACTGTGCTAGGGATGCGCATGATTGGCAAAAAGGAAAATATTCAAATCAACAATATCCACAATATAGACAATATGGTATTATACCAAAGAATGTAGTATTTACCTTTTTTCTCAGTGACTAAGCTTATATATTTTTTTGTAGCTATTACAAAAATTAAGCGAATTAGAGTAATTTCGCTGAAATTTTAATGAAGTTACTTGAATATTACACTACATCACTAGTAGGCACGTATACATGTCATTGGCGCGAGAGAACATGCTTTTTTAGCCATTAATTAAGTTATTTTTTGTCATCAAATATTTGAATAACTACTTGGCAATTTTGTTTACTGTGTACAATTATGTAATAACTGGGGATTCAGTTCATAAACTGTATAAATAAAACACGTAAAAGTAAAGGTTTAATATGTTTATTTTGTATTTATCTATGATCTGTTTCTTGGCATGTATAGGTGTCGTTGGCGCACAGGGCACGATTGCGCATGACATCTATAGATGTCATTGGCGTTCAAAAGGTTAATGCATGAGATGTAATTATTATAGGTTACATAAAGTATTGAATCTACGTAAGATATGAAAGATGTATCTATAAAGATTAAATAGGTACTTCAAAGGCTTATATTCAACCGACTGTTTTAAAATAGTGTTGTCATTACTGGAATACTATGAATTATGATATCACTATCACTACATATTATCAATAACAGTCTGTCTGTTCGAGATAAACTTACAATCTAATGAACCGATTTTCATCCCGTTTTAACAAATGAAAAGCGTAAGTAGTTCTTTAGGTAGGTTTATATTGTTATATTATTAATATATGACAAATAATGTGTTAAAAACCGAAGCGCGAAAGCCTGCTTTGTTTCATTTAACACATGATCTGTCTAATAATACTAGAGGAAGCCACGTGATAATAATAATTATTCAGTTTTAGAGCATTACTTTTATATGCTCTCCTAGTCTCGATTCACTTACGGTCACTGCAGTAGTGTTCACAGATGAAGTTGCGTGGGTTAGCTTATTTCAAGCTAGATAATCAATTGAAATGTAAATCGTTTTTATCTAGGCTTATCTTTCATAAATAAATATTTTCTTTGCTTTTCAATGATTTACCTAGAAATATAGATGTAATAACTAGATACATAACAAAGTTAATTTACCTTTTCTCTCAGATCTATTTGTATTTGCAGAATTGATAAACGTGTGATCTGTTACTTGAGTATTATTCGAGCTGAAATAATCTGAATGCATCCTGAAAAAAAAGAATGACTTCATAAAATTTTACATAATATGTTACACCAATACGATAAATAAGCATAAATGTATCCGTCTATTTATTATTAATATATATATATATATATATATATATATATATATATATATATACACCACTATTTTTTAATCAGTACATAAAATTTTACAGGGTGTTAAGTACCTTTAACCAATCATATTTGTGTAAGAAATAATTAAAAACACTAACAAACAGAAATGTCCCAAAATTGTCCACATAAATATGTAAAAATTGTTAAACCTATTCTTAGTCAATGACCCACACTAGGTATTGTGTTGTAATTTTCTAGCGTACGATTTCGAATAGGTCCGCTGGACAGCTCCATTGATAAATTCCGGCAAACTCGCGTCGAAGCTCGCCATCCTTCACCCCGCCACCCCCTTTCCCTCTGTGGCCTGCGCCCGCGTCGCCGTTCGCAGTTCGCAGTTCGCACCCAACGCCGAACGCGTTGCGACAACGGACAAACAGTGCCTAATTGTTAGCGGAAGTGAAAACTTGCTTTTTTTCGTCGCGTTTGTTTACGTTTTTCCTGGTACAATATCATATCAATTTATATCACGGGATTATGTACTTATGCTTCGTGCGTTCTTTTTGAGTGGAGAAAATGCGAGTGCAGCAGTACGTATGTACAGATAAGTACCCGAGTCCCGAACGCTCGATCGCCAAATGTACGAACCGTCGCGGTCGTGGTAAATGCTTACCAGCAGGCGTTGTCACAAAATGCTAACGTGTTGCGGTTCATGAATTTCTCACAGCGGAGTTTGGAAGTCAGTGGATCGGTCGAGGCGGGCCTGCTGCTTGGCCTCCTCGCTCACCTGATCTCACACCCTTGGACCTCTTTTTGTGGAGTGAAATTAAGTGAACAAAAGTTAGCCGGTTAGTGTCGAACAATAATTAAAACAGCGCATATTGGATGAAGTGAAAAGACAAAAAAACATACCTACTTACTTCTCTCGTTAAAAAACAATTTAATAAAACGTGCACGTCTGTGTATTGATAACGGTGGTGGACATTTTGAAGGACAATTTTATTATTGAAATACTTGTAAGGTTAGTTAAGATAATTGTAAATACCAGCTGATTCTAACTTCACACGCCAAAATCGTTTTTTCTTTCAATACAGATTAGGTATTGTAAAAACAGCTGATTCTAATTTCTTAAACACGCCAAAATCGTTTTTTCTTTCAATACAGAGTAGGTATTGTAAAAAACAGCTGGTTCTAACTTCTTAAACACGCCAAAATCGTTTTTTCGTTCAATACAGATTAGGTACTTATTGTAAAAAACAGCTGATTCTAACTTCTTAATTTATACGTCAAAATTCGATTTTGATATTGTTTGTTTTGTAATTGCATACCTACGTACCTATTTAATTTATTGTAAAAAAGTAATTATTCCGGTCCTAAGCCCGGATGAAGTATGAAGGGGAGATTTGAATTTAGGAAATTAAAATAAATAAAGTTAGTAACTACATCTCTTGTTTCATTTTATTGCCCAAGGTTAGGTAATACTATCAATGAATAAGTGAATGAACTCTGCAATGTGTCTATGATTTTAGTTAGACTTTCTTAAATAAACAAATGATTATATCTTTGCTATCTATCGATATTATGTAATTCTAACATCATGATCACAATAATAAAGTATTCGCTAACATGTCCTTAAAGTTTTTGTACTGATTTAAAAATAGTGGTGTATATATATATTATATATTGGTTAGATTTTGTTATGTACTAAATAATTTTACATTTATCCTTTAAAGTAAATATAGTTATTTAAAATATACGCCTATAGTATTAAAGATTTCTATTTATAGGATATTACGGGTTAATTTAATAATGCCAAAGCATGTGTGCCACATGGAGTCCGGTATTATAGACCCAATGCTCTATATCGCATATTGCGAAGACTTTAATTTAAAAATACAACGTACAAATTATACGAATCATTTACATAAGCTGTGTTAAAAATGCTAAAATAACTTCAAGGATAACTGTTAGTATAGTTTTGTGCACAGAACATATAAGTTTTGTGACCACACTTTTATATAAATTAATGTCACTTCTTAGTTGTCTTCGTATATTTATTTTTTTGGAAACAAAGCTAAATATGCGAATTTGTACGTTTTTCTTTGTGAAAGCCACTTTAAAATATCTTACCCGCTGCTGCCACTGCTGCAGGAAAAAGCTCTGTTCACTTTTCCAAGGTTTTTCTCTTTATTATCTGTCAGCTGATCAATGAATACCTCGCGATGCCGTAACATGTAATTGTGAATATTGCCGAATTTGCAGTACTCAACAATTACAATCAACTCTCCTGTAATGGAATAGTTTGTGTTGCAATTATTTAATATAAGAAAACTTACATTCACTATTTTGTACTTAACGACATAAATGATAAAATACATTAAAATATAACTACAGAATAAATGAACTTGTTCACAAATCTGTAAGTTATAAGTTAGTTCACAAATCTGTAAGTGTAAGTTATAAGTTATGCTAACTTTTTTAACTTGTTCCTTGAAATGCTCTCTGTCAATTTTGTTCTATATTAAGGATAAACAATTCAAATTTTAAATTTATTATTTAAATTTCAAAACAATTTCTTACTTTTCCCCGCATTCTTCGTGCACGCTCCCAATAAGTTGACAATATTGACATGTTTCCCTAAATGCACCATAATCTTCAATTCTGAAGCCAGTGCTTTGATGTACATGTTATCAGCTGTTTTCTTTACCATTTTCACAGCAACTGTAGTCGTTTCTTCAGCGTTTACAATGCCTCTTGCTTCGGCTTTGTATACAACACCGAATGCTCCTGCTCCTAATTGTTTACCTATGTGAGAAAAAATAAATAATTGTACAAGAAACTTAAAATAAATACATTAGGTAACATGAATCATTTAAATATTATTTGAGATTTCAATGAAAGATTTTATATTGCAAGGCCAACGAGACGAGATAAAAAGTGTAAACATTTCTGACCGTTCACTGAGTTTTTGTATCATAACATTGCACTCTCATGTAAATAATTTTGTGTTATTATCAAATTTTACTTAATAACATCATTTGAAATCCTTTAAAAATTCAAATAGATTATCCATGTTAATCAAAACTTAACAATAATATAATGATAAATAGTTTTAATTTTTGTCTGCTTACTCTTTGATCAAATTCCATTATCTAGAATACTTATTACACTTAATAATTTTCACTGCTCATAAAAATAAATAAACAAAATTACCTAGCACAAGTTTATCTGGCGGAAATTCGAATCTGTCATCGTATGGTAATAGTTCGGCTTGCTCGTCGATGCCTAAATCTGGATTTAGCGACTTCGGAACACCCTCTTTAAAGTACAGAAGTCCAGCGTCCGCTAATTCCTTCCTGAACTGTTTCTCTTTTTGTATTCTCCAAGTGAGATATACAATTAACAGGACTAGTATAAATACAATAGCGCAGGTAACACTTAGAATGGTATACGTGGTTTTGTATGTCGCTTTATCTGAAAATAATAAACTAAGATTATTATTAGAGAGTCGACGGATTGTTCTATTTCTATTATATATTTTTGGGTAAAACATGTTAATTCTAATATAAATATCTTATTTTTTGGCGGTACTTTGATAGTACTAGCTGGTTGGCAGACGCTAAGGAATTAATCCACCTACCCTCAATTATTTGTAAATATTCCTTATAAGCACAAAGTTCACAAATTGTCAATAGTTCTGTTTCATGCAAAAATAGGCCATATATTATTAAAGTTTAAAAGTTTGATGCCATATTTTGTAGTGCACAAATAGTATCGATCATTATATAAAATATTACAAAATCACCTTTGAAATACACATTGTATGTTTTTCTCATGGTCCGTCCACTACTTTCTGCGATACATTCGTATTTCCCCTTGTTATCGTCCACCCGTCCGTCTGTCTGCATAGTGGTCTCGATTTCGAGGGTCGAGTTAACCGTTGTATGGTTCAAATAATCAGTTTTTATAACAACATCAGTTGCGTTAATTAGAGGGACACCGTCCTGTAACAAATAGCTTTGTTTACTGTGCTAGTTATAGAGGGTGAAATAGTACGTATTTGTGCAATCAACACACTATTATTAGGCACGTGTGTGTATAACATATACACACGCACATACACGCCAACACGCACAGATACAAACATACACACACTAATAATAATCACAAATGTTTATATAAATTATGTAAACATTACCTTTTCCCAAAGTATTGTAGGTGGAGGAACAGCATCTGCTTGGCAGACTAGATACACTGGGTGGTATGGAATCACTTCTACGTCTTCTTCATCCAGTTTCGGAATATTTATCTCAGGTAAACGTTGTGCTAATACAAATAGATATTATTGAAGTTTACAAATATTATGAAAAGAAAAATATTTTTATGAAATCTTAACATTAACGTATGTACGTAAGTTTAATTTGAAAAAAATAGTTACCTGTGACACTTATAGAAATCGTAAATGTTTCGCTTGTTTCATTGTTTTTAAATCCAGCACATGTGTAGTTATCAGCTTGTTCTAAGGATATGCTGTCAAATATCAACTGTGCAACGTATGAGTACGGAGTTTCTTTCAATTTAACTAAAACAATCACATTATTAAGGTAAACTTAATAAAAATAAAATTGGCGTAAAACCCATTCTTTAAAATTAAACCAAAGATTACCATTATCAGCAATATCGTTTCCTTCACCGTCAAACCAAGTCACGTCTGTAAATTCGTACTTTGAAGCGTAGCAACTTATGACCACTCTATCATTCTCCGAGAACCATGTATTGTTTTCATTGGCAACACCAAATCCATTGTTTATTTCGTAAACAAGGAACTTTCGGGAAACAGATGTGTGATTTATAGTATTTGTGGCATAGCATGTTATGTTTCCAGATGAACGAACGGGAATTTGTAGTATCGACGATGTTTTGATGATCGAAACTGCGGTACTCTTAGCCTGGAATAAATAAATCAATAAATAATAAAAGATAAACCATCTAATAAGCTTTAACTAAAAGCCTGCTTCAGAGATAAACAGTACCTGTTTTTCTAAAATGTGTCTTTCTCCTTTGTCAGTTGTAAAATTCCAACTGATCGTTGGTCGAGGATATCCGATTGCATTGCATATTAAAGTAGCAATGGTGCCTGATAAAAACCTCTTACTGGAACTTAGATTAAACTCGATGCTAGGTGATGCTGAAAATTACAAGTCAAAAAATAAAACGCAAATTTAAAAAAATTGTAAGGATTAACATAAATGATACATATGTGATAGACAAAGTAGAAACACAGACCATTAATCACTCTTTTAGTCACCTATTGTTCATTGAATAGTAAGATAATAGTTTACCTTTTGGCCTTATATCGTAAGTAATATTACGTGTGTTGAACTGGTTTCTTGCGATTATCGTATAGTTTCCAGTATCGTTTATATTTAACGAATTAATTTGGAACACGACACCAGATGTATAGAAAATTAAAGAGTATTTTTCACCAGAGGGTAATTCCATACTACCATCTCTCACTCTGAAATCAAAATTAGTTATATTTGAATTTTCAAAGAAACTTCCTTATTCAAAATCTGTTCCTAAGTCGAACTGTTTATGAATCGCTGCTTCTTAACTGATTGTTGATATGGAGACCGAAGAAAAGGTAAAATTTATAAGTTATTTATAAAGACTAGAAGCTGTAAGTAAAGACGTACAAAGTTAATTAATCTGAAAAAATAAATTTCTTGTTGTTAAGGAAGACCGCATAAACATATTTAGTGATTGAACAATTGAATACGAATTTAGCTCATTGCAATGACTTGCACCTGAAACTGATTAGACTCACTTTCCTCATTACTCAGATGCATTATACCCGAAAAATTCATTGTTTCACCGAAGAATTAATACTGGTCAATATTTTAGCACATAACTGGAACCTTAGCATTGCGGTCATTTGCAAGGATCATTCATCATTTACGTATAGTCTACAATCGAACTGCTTTAGAGGTAAACTTTTTTATCCACAGTAACACGAAATCTATAACATTAAGTATCAAACTTGTTACTGAGAAAGATGATCAGAGAGAGGAACGTGTGGAACTGTGAGCACACCAAACTGCAGAACCTTAAGGTAATTAAAGAAGTTGGTTGAAAATATAATAATAGCAACGGTTATCTAAGCATAACTTACACAGAAAATTGTGCTGGAGGATAGGCTTCAACAAGCGTAAAGAGCCTCAACGGTGTGATGTTGGGATCCGTTGACACAATCTTTTTCATATTGAGCTTTTCTAGCTTTATGTAACCTTCCGTGCCTAAAACATGAATTTTACGATTAATATACAATATGTTTATGTAAATATTCAAATTCAAACAACATTTTTTCCAGACTTTATTTTGCAGAAAAATTAATATGAATAAAATATAACTACGAGTACCTATGTATAATGTTACAAACCATTGTACGTTTTTCTCGTTCTACTCGTCTTATTCCCATTTCTATTCTTCGATATACATTTATAATCACCAGCGTCTGTTTCAGTTGCATTGTAAACTGTTATATTATTGTATAAAATGCCCTGAGTTATTTCCCTTTCATTTGTTTCATGTAAAATATTCTGAAAAATACGTGTTTATTTTAAAACTTGCTGCTTATTCTTTTTAACAATTCTTAATAATAAATCAATGAATATAGTATTTAATAATTAAAATTGTATTTTCTTTAAACTTACGTTTGCATATGGATCTGGTGTTTGCCAAGTCAAGACAACAGCAGAGTTTGCTTGATAATCAACTGTACAGTTTATAGAAAATGTTTCTCCTCTTAGGAATAATTCGGAATCGCTTTTTATATTAGGTATTGGAGGTTCTATATTGTCGTCTAAAAATAAATAGAACATTACATATTAAATAACTGTAAAAAAATCATTTAACACACATTCTTGATTTTTTGCAAAATAAAAATAAAATGTAAACTAAATTTCTGTAACTGCGAATTAATAAATCTCAACTCTTAGTTTTTTGGAGACCAACATTTATATTAATATTGCTATTTAATTTAAGCTTATCACGTATTTTAATATATTATACGCACTGTCTTACTGACTTTTACACATTAAATTTTGCAGGCAAATCTAAGCCGATATTATCAATGAATTGAATGATTTGGTAAAATATGAATTATTTAATAAGTTTGTTGACTAGCGGTAAACTTTCCATGTTATTTTAAATAAACTACTTTCAATATCAAACACAAATAATAATATAAACTGAAATAGATATATAATGTTAGTACGTTAGTTGTTAACACAAAGTGATAAGAGTTGCACATAAATGGCGCTAAGCCACACACCATAATAAGAAGAAAATAGGAGATAGATAACAAGCAGCAAACTTTAGAAAACAAAAAGAACGATGCCAAAACAATCCCGAATGAAACCATCACACTGGGCTACCTTATGACATCAACATTTCAGCACTATCTACTTACTAGTAATATATTTCCTTAATGTTTGATTTCCGCGCTGTCCATCGCATATATAACCGGTTTCTTTCGCTTTCAATAAAAATCCAATTTTTGGGGAATACTTATTGAAATCGGCCGCCTTGTTATTCTGCTATTTTTATATTACCATTTAAACTTGTTTGTTAGTAAAATACATGGTTATGTTAATAGTTATGTTTTTCAATCGAAAGCATTTTTTAACTATTCTGAATAAACATCATCATTACAATTAACAATATTATAATAATCAATTCCTGTTTTGTTTTGTTATCATATTGAAAAACATAACCCAACGCATTCACCCCAATTTTATGACCTCTATTCATGAAACCGTATTTAATCTATGTTACCTACTTTAGATTTTTATACATCGAAATAATATAAAATTTATACACTCAAGTGAATTTTTATTATTGCTATAAAACGGGGGTGCACACCAAAGATAATAATTAAAGGAAGTAAGCATGTTGTCTAATCACCTACGTTTATTTACAAAAACATCTTTTGTTGCCTGTATATTTCGTCGCTTAAAGCCACAAGTGAAAATTGTAATCAGGTCTTCCAAAAATGTTAACAGATAACTATCGAGGGTGCACCCGATTTTCGGGTTACAACTATATTCCCCTTCTGCAAAGTCCTGAATATCAAGAAGGTTGTTATGAGTTGTCCAAGCAATAGTATTATTAAAACCACAGGTGGTAAGTAACATGCTTTATTAGAAGAAACATTTGCAGCTCAAAGCATTGATTTATTATTAAATGAGACAATGCATTTTCCTTAAATATTCATGCTTTATTAAGATATATGTAAAACATAGAAAACATTATCTCATTCATTGTCATTTCTTGGTTATTTTAATTTAATGCTGTTTAACATGCAAAGTTTGAAGCAATTTTACGCATTCCATTTTCATGTCTCTATTTATTAAGTTGTAGATACATGTAGCAAATCCTCTAACTAATGAGAGTATGTTTACAATGTATTATTTATTTAGGCATATAATATCATCGCATTCCTATATACATACCCCTATCAATGTAACGATAACATCTGGTGTTGTAGGTCTACATTCAATTACAACTTTTGAGTTGCCTTTAGGAATAACCACTTCTCTCATTGGCGCAAATATACTATCCGTACCTAAAATATATTCGAAGTTATTTCAAATCAAGTGTCTACTGTTTAATCACCAAATAATTTAATAGGATTTTTAATAAAACCTCACCATCCACGTATACATAAATGTAAGAGACTTGATCCGTGTTAGTAGGTTCTTCTCTCAAATCATTTAAAATTGTGTTAGGATCTAGATCTTTTTCGAAACAAGCATAGTAGCCGACTGCATACTGATCAACATTTATAAGATCGAGTATAGTCTGGTACACTTTGTTATCCCCCTCAATTACAGTCTTATTTCTTTGTACCATATAAAATGATTCAATCACTTCTTCGGGGATTTCTTGTTGTTTTATTTCGACAGGTTTGTCGGATTTACACGAAATAGTAAAGTTTTGTCCCTTTTGTAATATTATTTCTTTCTTTAAGGGAGTTATCACAGGACCATTGATTTGCTGAGCATCTGGAAAGCAGAACGGAATTCTTATCGTTTATTGACTTTTGAATTACTTCCATAGGTTTTCATAAACAGTAGTTTTCTACACAGGGAAACAAAAATGTAAGATGAATTAAAAAATCGACAGTGTATCGAATCATTATCTTTACTCATAGGTATTAGATACATATTATGATGACCTCATATTGAAAGAAGTTTATATAGCACATAGTGCTACCACGCCTCAGAATAATATAATGAAAGAAAATTAGCCTTTCATGGAAACTTCCTGTGGCTAATTTGTCAACGCTCACGTGCGTCACCTATCGAGTAGTTTATCATGTCGGGAAGACAAACAACGGTGGCCTTGGGAGGGAGAGCTCAGTGTTACACCGGAGCGAAGGGTGAATGTGATCAAGTAGACTTAGCTTATCAGCCTAATGGTAACACGAGACTAGCACCGTACAATGCGTATACGTAACTATCGAAAACATTTTTAATTAATTTGCGTCTGGGGTGTGACACAGGCGTGGTCAACATTGGGGAAATTAATCCTACCGGTAGGATAGCAAATGATCCGTGCGTCTGTTCACAATTGATTCGATCAAACTGTTCAATTCGGCAATTAAACAATTAGGATCCCGTTGTTATTTTTATTTATCTAATTAAGCTTCCGATTGATTTGGATAACGTAGATACAAATGTTTTCTATAATCACAGAAAAGAGATAACTGTTGATATATATTATGTGTGAGTATATTATGGGTAAAAGGATTCCCAAGTAATCCCATAATGAGAAATCGTCGGCTGAAGATAGATTTAGGTACATGATAAAATGACATAAAACGCTAGCTACAAAACCAAAAAATCAAGAATGCTTTGATAACTTCCCGAACAGAGTTTTAGAAAATTTAATTTAATTTTAATAATTTTGTTTTTAAGGACATTAGGGATACAGGCCAACAGGATGCCATACGCGTATGATAAATAGCGGTGGCATCCGGTAATACAACAAAGTTAATTATAACAATTTACATAATTTCTGTGAATTTCATAATTATTTTCCTTTAATTTTTATTTAATTATGCATTAAATACAGAGGAAAAAATCTTTCTAAACTGAGAAAGTCCAATTTACGTCTAGCAATTTATAATAACCGACGGGAATTTATTGGTCACTGGTGAACAACGTGAGGAAAATTGTAAATTGTAAAAATTTTACTGTTGTTTGTCAAACGCTTTGTTCATAACTCACTTTTTTTCTTAAAAATATTTTATATAGATACTGGATATACTGGAAATACATAATAAAGGACAGTATAGTTCTCGAATTTTTTTGTAAGTGCTTCTGTTTAAAGTTTAAACCTACTTTGTTTTAAATTGTTATCAACCGTTTAATTTACATGAGGATTATTTGAGCCCGCAGTTTTCTTTGCGTTGTTTCAGTGCAAAAATTAAATTCTGTAATCATAATATTAGGTGAGTTGCAACATGAAAAAAAAGCCCAGATATTAATTTTAATAATTGATTGAAATTTGGAGTGAAATTAATAATTGTTTTTTAATTATAAATATATTATATCATATAGAATCATCTTAACTTCGATACTAAGAATGAGCAATGCGGACGAAATAAAATCGATCTCACAAAACGTACTAGGTACTATAAATAATAATTTTATTTATAGTCGCCGTAGTTTTATAATTCTCGACAATTATACATCACAGGTGGATGTAATAAAAACTGTAACTATGAAAAACATGCTATACTGTAATGATTGGAAGTGACCTTGTAGAGGTCGGTGCTTTGACGCTATTGCTTGTAACAGTCAAAACAAACGCATATTTTATTTACAATCATATTTCTTTAAAAGTTTTTTTGGTTTTTCGCATTAACTAATAACACATTGCAATGTTTTAGATGCGAAAGAATGTTTATCATAATTTGTTTTGAATGCATTTGCGCTGAATTTATGTGTTGTATGTATGTATGTATAGATCATAAAATATGTCTGAGTACCTATTATCGTTATTTGTTAGACGTAAGTTTACTTTGGAATTTATTTTAGGATCACTCTTATGTAAACTTACACAGATTGTTAACAACGACAATACCAGTAGGTGTAGGCTCTTTATTGAAATTTACATTAGTGTTTCTAATTTACCATTTTTCCGCCCGTATTCTCTCGCGCATATTTCAGAATAACGACAAAGTAATTTATTGGTATCATAATTTTTGATAAAAACAATCATTCATATCTATAATTAGATATTAATATTTTTAATATGAATATGAATATGAATATTTATTTTTGTATGAAAATAAAATCTAAAAAATTATCAAAAGTCGTAGAACAAATGTTGTTACTTATGATGTTAGCTATCTTGTCCTGCGAGGTTGCTGGTGTTTTACAAGTAACCCTGTATATTTTTTTTTTTGGTTTTTATGGCATTCAAATGCTTTATAAATATAAATTTATAAAGAATAGAAAAAATTCGATCACGAGGCGGGACTTGAACCCGCATCCTTCGCGCCATTCCGGGGCGGATGCCTAACCAACTCAGCCACTCGTGACCTCATCTTTAATCTAATATATAAAAATCAATGCCACTTTTCGTTGTAATTCCATAACTCGAGAACGGCTGAACCGATTTCGATAATTCTTTTTTTATTATATTCCTTGAAGTACGAGGATGGTTCTTATGTAGAGAAAACGTTAATATGTACCACGGGCGAAGCCGGGGCGGACCGCTAGTATATTATATAAATCTCGTGTCACAATGTTTGTCCTCAATGGACTCCTAAACCACTTAACCGATTATAATAAAATTCGCACACCATGTGCAGTTCGATCCAACTTGAGAGATAGGATAGTTTAAATCTCAAATCGTTTTAGAGAAAGCGGGCGAAGCCGCGGGCGGTAAGCTAGTTCTTTATAAGTTTATATGTCTACATATTATGTCCAGATTGGAACTTCCGGTATTTTCCCAGCAAGGAGTTTGTTTTTATAAGTTAACCTTTTCTCGGTCTCGTTAATGACACATCTTGAAGTAATATGTACCTTTCTCACTTCAACTATCTTCCATAATTTCGCTTTGTTTGTAGTAGATATGATTTTTTAGTTCTAAAATAATTAATATAGGTTTCTGTTTTAAAATTGATGTTTAAATAATATAAATGATGCTTTTTATTGGTGAAGGTTTCACAATCCACACGCCATAGACATAATCAATAGAACCCAGCATGCAACCATACACTTTAAATTCTGAATGAAAACTATAAATATTCTCAATGGATTTGGATATAGATTTAATTATATTTTATTCTATGAATCAGTGGCAAGACAGTAACAGTAAAGCGATGACGCATATCTTAGTCACGAGAAGACGGAGTCTGCAGAGTGTACAAAAATCCATATTCTTAATATTTTCTGACTCATTGTAGTATCACACGTGTACTATAATTTTATTGATTCGAGATCTTATTTTAGATATCATTTGTGTCTGAAAGTTTATTTGCAACTAGCTTCCGCCCGCGACTCCGTCCGCGCGGATGTCCGTCTTCGCGTGGATAGTTCATTTCTCCATTTTGAGTAACTCTGACAATGACATCTTACAAATAAAAAGAATCCACTGCGGGTAACGCAACGTGTGTTCGCGGTTCTATAGAACAACGTCTATGCATAAAACTGAAAAATTAAGATTTTTTTTTTTCTACGTATTTTTCCAGGATAAAAAGTATCCTATTTTACGCCCAGGATAATAAAGTATAATTATACCAAGTTTCATCGACATCGAACCGTTAGTTTTCACTTGATGTCTTCACATACAGACAGACAGACAGACAGACAAAAATTTTTTTAATCACATATTTGGGTTTGGTATCGATCCAGTAACACCCCCTGCTATTTATTTTTTCAATATTTTCAATGTAGATACAGAGTTGACATACTTCATACATACATACTTCTACAGATTTATTATATGTATGGTACCTATCTTGGTACCTATATAGAAGATGATTTTGGCTTAACTATGCTCGCTGCAATCATGCAGCTGCGCAGCTGATAAAATATATTCGAAAATTTAAAATATGATAAGCAGATATTCGAATAATTAATTAAAGAAATCTGAGATGACAATGATTTGATAACGATTAACGAAGTTTTATCATAACATAATTATTAATTATGTTTTATGATAATAAAACGATACGAAAAGAGGAAAATTCTCAAAGATTTGTTATTACAACCTACTGGATTTATCTATTTTCAAAAGTATTAAAAGACTTAATTATATATTAAGAGATTTTTATCTATCGTACATTTTAACCATAACTAATTTTACAGGATAAATATTAGTCTTAGGTACAGTGTTTATTACCTTATGTTAATTATACAAAGTAAGAAACAATTTATCAGAAATAGCATTTCTCATTTTTTGGTTATCGGTCAAAACAAAAGGTGGTAGGTATT
Source organism: Colias croceus (assembly GCF_905220415.1). NCBI lineage: Eukaryota > Metazoa > Arthropoda > Insecta > Lepidoptera > Pieridae > Colias > Colias croceus. Next base: position 5,702,616 of record NC_059541.1, on the reverse strand, counting down.
ATATTTGTTAGCACAATAGTACCTACCTACCTATTTATTATACGAATATACCTAGTTACAAACTAGTTAAATTTGCAACATTTTTACATTATTTAAATTAGCAAAGCGATTACCCATACAATTATAATATTCCTGGAAAGTGTACGCAGAGCAAGCATTAGGAACAATATTTAGTGAGCAAACTGAAATATCCCAGACATGTTATTGCAATAAAATTTGGCGCCTCAAATGTGACATCAGTATAGATAGAAAGCCACACATTCGAAATCATATAAATATTGACGTAGTTACTACTATTTAGTCTGTGGTAATATGTAGATTGATGCTAAAGTCTAGCGAGTATCCGATAATTTAAATAAATTTATGTAAAACTGGTCGTACAACTGCTGCTTTATGTTGGTGTTTATTCACTGTTTGAGTGAACCGAGTTTAATCACGTACCTACTAAGTACTGTTACTAATTCTGTGAATGCCAAACAAATAGCCAATGGGTGTACCTAGGTGGTAGTAATAACTAATTAACTATGCTAGGAACTACATATTTCTTATTCTCTATTAGAATAGTATTACATTCCAATTTCTCTTATTGTTTGGTTAAACTTGAAACCTAAGGCAAGTGTATAAAAATTTATTTATTTATTTATTTATCATTATATCAAATTACCATTACAGGCTTAACCTAATGCGGTATTGACTTACACTAAAAACTTTACACAGAAACTAAACTAATAATAAAACAACTTAAACTAACAAACTAGATAGTAATTAATCTAAGGAATAAATTAACACGATAATAATTATACAATTAATAGCTAATTATTATCGTGTTAATTTATTCCTTAGATTATAGGTAAACCAGAATCTGATGGCAATTAGGGAAATCAAAATTTTGAGTGTGCAACCCTAGGGAAAATGGACTGAACGATCTTGATACTGCTTATTTTTTATTTTGTCCTCAATATCAATAGTCACATTACATAAGTGGACAATACTGTACTAAATAATGAGATATCCACTTAATATTATGTAGGTACATACTTACATGTATAATATACAATTATACATATTACTTTTATACAGGTAATACATATTATTATTTACACATACCTATATTTGTATATTCATTACCAGTATGCCATGTGAAAATATCGATATAATGATAATGTAGATCAAAACTGCTTATAATTTTTTATAAATAAAATAAAAATAAAATAAAACTATGTTTATTTTCATAAGTATTAACAGATAAACACATTATAAAATTGACTTGGACAGCTTGGACTTGACGAATAGCCGAATTGGAAACTCCTGTAATAAGTTTTCATAAAATTATATTCTAATCAACAAACAATATTATTATATTATTATTTACCTAGATATAATATTTTTTTTAATTTAAAGTATCAAAACGGGTAAGTCCAATTTACCAATAAAATCTTCAAAATTGAAAATTGTGATGTGTTTGACCCTTCTTCATCGAATGTTTTTCTATACACATTATAAACAACACCTCTTGCTTGTGATCGCAGCGGCTTTGTCGACATTTTCGAAGATTTTTTAGACAAAATCCTAAAAATTATTCATTTACTGCAAAAAAGACAAATAATTTGACAACCAATTTGATAGTTGTCAAATAAGTTGCCACATGAAAATCTTTGATTTCTTAAATATAAATATGCCATCAGATTCTGGTAGACCTAATTACTATCTAGTTTGTTAGTTTAAAATGATAATATTATCAGAACAAATAAATGATAAGTATTAAAATATTTGTTGTTTGTATTCTTATACGTGGGTACGTGGGTTACTAACTGCCTACTTATACCTACCTACCTAAATTACCTTGGTTTTTGAGTGAAAAACCACAAGGTAGGTAATTATTTGAAACGTAAATTAAATATTTCTGAAGTGATAGGTACCTATTTAAAACGGTCTAAGAAAATGGTAAAAGAAATAGATACTAGGTAGATGGGTACCTACCTAAGTAAGTATATTCTAATGAAAGGTTTCTTATTATATATTCAAATATTCCAGTATTTTCTGTAGGTAACAATTATTTGTTATTGTAAGTGAACAATGCTAAAACATTACTAACATTAACTAACGTAGTTATTAATTTATATTCAAACAAACAACACCTTATTAAGAATGTTTTTTTTAACAAATGTTTGGAGTCAGAACTAGTTATTGAGAAAAAAAATACCATAATAAATAACAATTCTAATAAAAATAAACAAACCTACCTACGCGGAATGCCTTCGTCATGTGAATAATATTGTAAACAAAAATACAAGGTGTTGTACCTATTCTCAACAGATTTGCCGACATGTTTAATGTATAGTGCGTCCATATTAATAGACGTTATAGGTACCTACTTGTGTTTAAGGGGAGGTGTCATAAGAAATAGGTAGGTATACCTAGGTGCATAGGTATTCATTATTCAATGGTATCCCCACTTACAAATAACTGGCTTTAAAATCTATACTGATTCATTCGAACAAGATGCCATTAGTTTCTATTTAGTTATAAAAAGAAGATTAAATTACAGAATCCGTGCTTTTTAGGAAGTTAGTTCACAAGTGGAAGACAATAGTATGCAAACCTGAATACGCCAAAGTTGTCAAACATAGTAAAAGAATCCCACGCGCTGCTATTAGCCGCGAGCGAAACATTTTGGATAATATTTACTATTCACTATCAATTAAAAACTAATTCTCCAGAACACTATTCATTGTAGACTCCATACGCCGTGATTTAATCAAGCGTTCTATTTTAAACGTTCCATCCAATATAGCGCTGCCCAAGAGCAAATAGCTCAGTCTCAATCACAGTCGATGTAAACACTTCGAAACTTTGTACACTGAGTCACAAAATTAAATACGCGTTGCAACAATCGGAAATGTTCAATCATTTTGTCTCATTTCACATCTTGATGCTATATATGGTCACTGGTTTCACTAGATTTGGGAGTAAGCATATGCTTTGACGTAGTAATTAGGTCACTGTTAAAGTTTACAACGGTACGACACGTGATGGTTTACAAGGCAATGACAATAACGCGTCCGATTCGCGGCATCCAGTGTGGCGGAATGTCGACGCAATCGCGCTTACACTCGTGGCGCGCCCGCGACCTCGCCGCGACGGACGGTCAAACCAAGATAATGCCCATAGTAGAAGCACCATACAGAGAACATAATCACCAGCCATATTGTAGATACTATCGAACAGCTGTAGATATGTAAATACAGACAAATGACCGCTACATAGAAGTTTGTTAAAAAACTGTTATTAATATGATGGTACGTGTTCCTTTCCCAAATAATGATCAAAGATTTTAAATTAACATAGGTAACTTCTCAATTTAGCATAACTTGATATAACATCTAGTCAATTATTGATGAAACAACAGATATTAATTAAATACCTATCCTTCTATAGATACTGTCGTAATCCAATAAAATCTGTAGAAGATGATTGAAGTTCTCCAAATATTAATAAATAATCATAAGACTCCATAAATTTCTCCCTTTGTCCATAAACAGATGAAGACACAACTTGGAACTATAACATGAACTGTTGTTTTTTTTATTAATAATTCTTGTCAAACTCTAGGAAATTATATATTATCAGATAGAGCAATGTAAGCCCTATATCCCGAAATCTATGCATTTATGCGGTGTAAGACCACTGCGAGTCTACCAGTAATAGCTTAGTCATAATTTTTATGAAAGTAAACATTAACATTTAGGTGCACCGTAGAATGTTATCAAACAATCACTGCGTCATCAATTATTAAGTCCAAATAGTAATAATTACACAAATTATTGAAGTCTTTACATTCCATATCAAGTGTTCCTATTACATGTTCGTATGTGATACATTAAAAATATGGTAAAATAACGATGAATTAGTTCTGGCAGCAACATGCTCACAGCACGTTTTTGATCACAATTCGTGCAACATTGCATTTACTGACACCAAGAAGCTTATAACTGGCACTCAAATATAGTTAAATCAAACAAAAGCCAGTCAAAAAGTGTCATATTTTGATCGATGAGGGTATCATGTTTGTTGCTATGAATTTATATTGTGCACTGCAGAACGCCCACCAACAGAAGAGTCGAATTCGCCATGATAGTTTTGATAACGCCCCGTATCCATCATGATTCATGACACACATTGTCATACTCGTAGGATAATAGATTATGTACTGTCGAAGCCTGGCTTATGTTACTTTACCTATTTTGTTACAATCCTGCAATAAATGAAAGATCTTCCCAAAAAAACAATTGAACATGGCTTCTACTGCAAATGAAAAATCGTTAACACATTATTTACAATTTTACCAAATAATAAAATGTTATTTTTTTAAACTTGCAATATCTTAATTAAATTGCAGACTTTAATGAAATTATGGATCCCACGAGCCTTAACAACCAACCAGTGGTCACCCCATACTGCGAGAATTATAAGCTGTTAATAGGACCTAATTCCTTAGCGTATTTTATGAATACTGGCTTTTTCAATTTAATTTAGTCTTTATAAACTATCAAATATTATTGTGAATTATTGCTTTAAAGTCTCTGAATAAGAAATAAAAAATAATTTGAAAAACATCAACATTTAAAATAACATCATCAAGATGTCTGGCATGGTTGGCAATACTGTAATGTGTAATTTACACAGGAGAAGCATATAATGAATCCCGAATTGATATGTTATTCATTGAACAAACATTGATATGTTACATTGAAATTTGTAAGAACTTTATGACCTATTTGTGGTCTCTACACTATCTTAGTTGTGTATATTTTTTTCCTCAATGCATGCGTGTTTTTAAAGTTTCTAATAAACATAATGTATAAAATTTAATAACATTCTTGTTCCCTACTCTACACACGGCGGCCTATGTCAATTGAAATTTTTTGGTGCCCCTATAGGCTATTTAACTACTGTCTCGTCTAAATCATTTTCTATATTATGAGAACTTCTCATACTATTAACTATCTTATTATCTCTAACTATCTTTAAATTTTATCAGTAGATAATGCAATCAGAAACAAATATAGAAACTTCACAGACAAGTTGATATGACATCTCATAAACGATATCTCAGACTTTTTGTTTGTACTTTAGGAGATTGTGAAATGATTAAATTTTATTTTCTGTGTTTATTTTGCATACAATTAAAGTTAGACCTGGCAACTAATTCTTTATTTAGCACATAATGTTAAAAAAATAAGTTGGGAAGAAAATACCAAAAGGCAAACTATAGGTATTGCAAAATTTAGAAAACAAATAATTTAGTATTGTCTACTTTATCATAATTTTATTACACTTCGATACTAAGCTTCGGTACTACCGATACAGAAAAAACAATTATTTTTCGACACATCAAAAATTTATGGGTATTTAACTTTCTAGGCTCATAGACATGAGGCATCTTATAATAAACGAGCCTTTTAAAATGAACATGTCAAGGAAAGGACGATTACAACATGGATAAACATACTGTTAATCTATTAACTTTTAAAAACCATTCACAGAAAAGTCATAAAATTTCGTTATTTGTGACTTTTATAGATTCTTCTTGCCATAGAATATGTTCTGTGGTACAGACACATTATGCTTTCTTATAATCTCCCAATGTCTGTACATAGTTACCTGTGGGTACATACTAGAATCAATTCCAATTACAAAAATAAAATGTAATCTAGAGCTCCGCTGAAAAGAATATTTTCCGACGTAAATATTATGCTTTCAACACATTCTCCTACACATGTTCTAGTGTAAGAATACTTTATTTTATACCTAAAAATATTTACAAAAGTTTTAACATTTAAATCATTAATAAATTTATTAATTATTTGGAAAAGTAAATTACCAATACGAGCATTTAACTTCCTTCCTTGATAACTGTTCGATGCGTTTCATCAAAATTATTGAAACGTAAAGCAAAATACTCGATCGTTATCATAACATGTATATTACGCTAAAACCGAGCGTAATGGTCGTTATGATATACGAACTTAAGTGTAGGACATTGCCGTAACGCATGGCTGTTATCAGATTTTCGATAACATATGTGGTTACACAATTCGAACGGATTAGCCTTAAATCGGAGTTAAGTGCACTTTAGGTTTATAAAAAATATATTTACTTGCCATTGTGATTAAATCATGTATCGTACTAAAAAGAAGATTGAAATGTATCTTACACCGATAGACATACTGGGATGGATTTCGTTAATACAAGATAATATCTAAGTTCACGATAAAACGTTGAAAATAAAATGTGAAAATAAAATAAATTGGTGTAACTCCATCGCTCATCCTTTTTGCCGTATCATCTTATTAAGCCGTATCCGTGTCTTATATCATAATTTGATCCTTCCTGTGAGCGTATGTGGGTAACATTAATAATCTAGACAATTTGGCTTCAGCCGGTTTCACTCCGACAATATCAGCATGAAGGTACGTGCTGGCCCACTAAAATTAAATTAAAGAAATACTTAATGAATAAAGTGTTATATAAGGATAGAATCTGTAAGTTTCATATAAGCTTAAAATTTTTGTGTACTGGAATATTTTTCACATAATTTAATTAATTTGTAAAAATGCTGCAGACAACAATAAAATTGAAACTCATTAAACGTCCGACACCACGGTACATGCCATAGACAAGGACGCAACCACAACAATGTATTCAGCTTGTATGTATGTCACACCACCGCTAGCCAATATTTCACACGTAGTTCTAGTAAATTTAATCTACTTAGTTAAGACTAACATTACGCCAATTAAATCAGATATGTAGATATATGTACGGCGGGTCGCTTTGGACATTCATTCCACAAATTGGTCTAAATGACAATTGTTACACCAGGGCACTGTAAACTACTTATCGACCTTGACCTATTGCGTGTTACTAGTTAAATGTCGCAAACGCTGTTACTACCTTTATTTCATAGAAACAACGTATTAAAAACCTTCAAACATAATGCCGACAGCTTAAAGGGCTAGACTATCCTTGAATATATTACTCCTGGGACGACAATTATTAACTGTTAGCTTTTAAGTTTAACCGTTATCTCAGAAGTCAGAACAATAGTTACTATGTGATGCAACTCAGAAATAAATGGCTATGAAACGAGAAGAAAGACAACTTTACTTGAAGAATTGGTACTAAGTTAGGTAGATGTGATGGTGGTATGGTAGATGAGAAAAGAAATATAGGAGATTAGACGATGAACTCAAAAAAAACGGACCAATTTAATCATATCTCGAAAATCCTCAACAAATGAAGTTCCTTATGAAGTGATAATTATCAAAGAAATTTAGAAACAACAAATTATCAAAATTAAAACCATCCCCCACTTTTGTCACCTTCATCTCCATCGTTTTTAGGCACCATCTTCAGGTCAATCACCGGAATACTGCTTACCTTATATTATTCACACATAGTAAACAAGATTTAATCCACTTACATTGTATTTACTACTTGTATTCACATTTGGTTGTTATGTCTAGATAATAAATAAACATTATCAAAATATTGTTCTCTATCACTAAAACTAAAGTTACGACGCCATTATTCACTGTAACTATTAAATGGATTTTACGAGTTTCTGTATTGAAGGTTTATCCTATATAACAACTTCGCTGTAAATTTTACTGAACCCGATTTACATCCATCACATTAAAGTTGTGCTGAATTTTATTATGTCGCATGTCGTAGAGATCCTTTATTGTAATTTTCAAAATAATGATTCGTTCAGTCGGGTAATCGACGTGTTATTGTTACTAATACGTAGGTAACATTTTGTATCCTCGCAGTATGAAGAAATAAAATACTTGTGATTTATTTTAATTCAAATATCATTCCTAATTACTATCAATAGAGGCTCTCTAAATACAAAACTCTACAAAAATAATCGAAGTCTTTTCTTATAGTATTTCTTGTAAGAACAATAATTTCTATCAGAAAAAATACCACTACCTACTGTTACCTTTGATTAACAATAAGGTATGCTGAAATATAGGTGAAATACCTAATTAATCCTGTAAGAAGTCTAGACATTGTGGAAGTTTTATTACCCACTTATCAATAATATTGGAGATTTTATAATTACCATCGATTTGGAATTAGCTACATACCTACTACACTTTTTAAATTTTTACAAGATAACTCTAGTACCTAAACATGAAATACTTTAGACTTCTTTTATTAGGTAGTCGTTAATATCAGGTAGGTAAACTTTGAACACGTTCTTTTCGACATCAAGTACAAAAATTATACCTACTAGTCATTTATCTTGTCTTCATCGGTATACAGTAATCAATTACCCTTATTGAGGACATGTAGGTATTTCTTATTATAGAGGGCGATAGCGGGGAGCGGGGTTGATTTGCGTCAATCAGTCCAGGGTGTCGCTCGTCGCCACTTCATTACATACCTTTATTATTGTGCTTACGTCACTACATCAACTTCTAATGATGTTGTGTAACAAACAATTGACACAGTTCATTTTAAAGGTGTGTAGCATAAGTGCTGGTGCTCCTATCACTTTGTCTTAGAACAAGTGTCCATGTGTGACGTGTGTACTCACGTCTTTGTTGATATTGTAAAAAACTATACCCACAAATCTGATTTAGGATGCAACACCGTTGTTTCCCATTACACTTTAACCTATAGTAAAAATAAATTTTAAAATTCCCTTGTAAAATATTATATTTTCAGAGAACTATGTTTTGTATATTATGTTTGTATGGGTGCGGTAATTATCTAGGTATTTAAACAAAGCTATAACTGTTATATAAATTCATTTATTATCTTCAGATACGGCTTAATTAATGTTTTACTCAACTATTAAATAGCGGTTTTATTAGTGTGTGTCTGAGGTTAAAGCGTTAACGATATTATTTGTGAAACAAATTCTATTCCAGAGAGACGCATTTTATTTATTTCATCCATTATTCAGTAAAAACTATAACACGCAACGAATAAAAAGAGAAAAGTTTAACAGAGGGTTGCAGTATTGTTGTTTATGATAAACACTAATGTGGCAATTATTTTAATTGTTCCTTTGTACGTCAGAAGCTTACCTTCGTCCAATTTACGTCAGTTGGCGCTTTCACGAAAATATCTTTTATAACGAAACTTATTACAAAGCAAGTGCTAACGATTCTTTTCCCGAACTGAAACGACCATTATACTCATAGTATCCTTTGACAGGACATGAATGGTAAAGAAAGTAAGATTGATTTCCCTCATAGAAACTGGCACAAAAATATTTAAGTATTTAAATAAATATCTTTCGGTACAATAATAAACTCACTGTTTGGTCATAAATAAACTTTTTTTATTCTGTCAATCTATCAACAAATATATTGTTAACTTTCATAATCATTACCTACTATTAGACGTAGATAATAAAACAAAACTCTCTTGTTTTATAATCTGAGTTAAATATGCATTAATTGTTATGGTTTCGGAAAAATAATTACCCATTTACTCGTGCATACCAAGTTATTTTGTATTTGTTTTTAATCTGAAATCGAACCCAGGAGTACAAATATTGATAATAAATGATTACTGCAGGAATAGCCCCATTACCCACATGATAACCATATATCAATAACCACATTAAAAAAATACAAAATTGCAAAGTCCTATAAATATCATGTGCGCGATAACACTTAGAACAACAGAGATAGTGACTTTTGTTCACATTCATGGAACACAATATCTTGTTCAGTGACAACGCTCGCAGTGCGTGGGCGCACATTGTAGTTCACTGCCCATTTATCCAGCGGCCATACTTTAAAACTTCCGCTTTATACAAAAACTCCACTTAAATTATCATTCAAAACATCCGCTTCATTGAATACAGTAGAATGTAAATTGATAAAGTAATGTGAACTTGCGATATTGTTAACAATGCTCTCAGATGTGCTACATTTTTTTGCGTAGCTTTAGATTATAATTTTAAGCTTAATATTTAATATACGGAGCTGTGTATACAATTATCTATTTAAATCAAGTAAATTTCATAATTATGGTTGACCAAGAATACTAGGTCAAAAAAGATTCAATGGTATGATTTTATTTTAACTCAATAACTACTGTAGCAATTTATGTGAAACATTACCTATGAACAGACTATTTCCTATAGAACTGAGGATTGAAGCTGGTTATCGTGAAAAGTATCTCATCTATGCATTATTTGAATTATAAAATTGTGTATTTGTTATAAGGAAAAGTCATGCATATAACTGTACTAAATTTAAATATTCTGCAATTCCAGAGAGTGACATTTTATCATTTACAAAAACAGGAAGTGGATCTATGTACCACTGATTAAACACTTATATTTACCAATAACGGTCGTTTCATAATAATCAATTGTAATAACAAGCTAAAATTTAAATAATTATAATTATTCAATGCAATGAGTTCAGGAATAAAAAGAGGTAAATGTTGTTATTTGTTACTAGCTTCCGTCCGCGACTCCGTCCGCGCGAAAAAATTAAGAAAAATTAAGATTTTTTTTTCTACTTATTTTTCCGGGATAAAAAGTATCCTATTTTATGCCCAGGATAATAAGGTATAATTATACCAAGTTTCATCGAAATCGAACCGTTAGTTTTTACGTGATGCCTTCACATAGATACAGACAGACAGACAGACAGGCAATATTTTTTTTAATCACATATTTGGGTTTGGTATCGATTCAGTAACACCCCCTGCCATTTATTTTTTCAATATTTTCAATGTACAGAATTGACACTTCTACAGATTTATTATATGTATAGTTATTTGTTATGAGCAATAAAAAAACGAACAATTATAAAACAATTTTTATTATATTACTTTAACAAGGTTTCATAGTTACATTTGATGTCATATAAAATATTTAGATTTTCATAATATTATTATAAATTAAATAGGTAACAAATTCGAAAGTTTCCTAGCAAGCTGCGCGGCGCTTTGTTAATAGAGCGAATTGTTCATTTTAATAAATTAATATAAAGCTTTATTTGCAATGACTGAAGCATAGTATTGTAAGAATTTATTTAGTACCAACATCTCTTGATGTAACGGCTGTCTTAGTACGAGTTACTGTAGTAGAAGCGTTTGCTGTTTTGGCAGCAGTTCCTACTTTCTTAATAGTAGTAGTGGTTGTTGTTTTAGCGATGCCCCCATTAGGAAGATGTTTCACATCAGAATCCACAAGAACTTGTTCCGTCGCTCGTTGAGATTTCTCATTCGCACTAGCTCTTTGAACTGCTTTATCAACATTTTGGACGAAACCATTTCCTTGGATAACTTCATTGCTATGTTCTTGAGTATTAGACGCGCTCCTTTCTCCACTACCAGATACTCTCATAACTCCATTTTCCACGGGAATCACTTCGCTATTGTTGTAACGTTCAACAAAACCGTTGCCATCAGATTTTTCGATCGTGTAGGAGCCACGTCGTTGCGTTTGTTCTGGGATCCAAACAATTTCTTGTGTTAGAGTTTCTTGCACTGGTTCTGGTGTAGCTGTTGTACTCCTTAATTCCTTAGTTCTCACTTGTGTTACGTGAGTGCGTAAGCCATTTTGTAGATCTGATGAGTCTATAACATCATCTCCATTCTGTGTTACATATTTCTCCGTGTTAGTAGAATGGTTATAATTATTAGTATTAGTCTCTTGACGCACATTAACGTTTGTTCGTTTTACATCGTTAACGTTGCTCGTTTTAATTTCGTTTTCAATGAACTCGTTGACGACACGACGGGGTTCTATAGGTTTCAACTGTCCAAGTAAAGGCGAATGTTTGATTCCGAATGTTATGTTCGGTTTTTTATCCAGCTGCACCTGCAGGTCACAAATATCTTTACGTTAACATATATAATTCATCTGATAAATATTTTTTATACTATACTACATACTTAATTGTATTAATAATCACTATAAAAAAAATCTATCGTTGTTTTAACATCAAATCTAAACAAATATTAAAGATTGAATTGATTTCTAGCAATCTTCATATTTGAAGATTGCTAGAAATCAAATCTTTTGATTTGAAGATTGGGCAAGTACAGGTCTACGATTTACTTGGGAACTATAAACTTCATCACCCAAAATAATTGAAAAAAAACACACACAAACAAAAAACAAGTGCAGTAAAACTCAAAGCAAATATACATAATCTCACCTTTTCCGGCGAGTAAGTGCCAGGCGCGGGCACTTTGGCCCGATCGTCGAGCGGCTCCTTGTGGCGGCCCGACATCGTGTACACCGGCGAGTCCAGCACCGACGGGATGCGATATGCGTTCGGTGCTATAAATAATAATCATTTTAATCTATCAACTCAAAGGTGACTGATATAATCAACGCACAGCCCAAACCACTGGACGGATCGGGCTCAAATTTGGCATGCAGGTAGATGTTAGAACGGTGGCGTCCCCTAAAACGGATTTTGATCAATTCTACCCCCAAGGGGATGAAATAGGGGATGAAAATTTGTATCATGTTTATTTATCTTTTCCACGCAGGCGAAGCTGCGGGCAACAGCTAGTTTTAATATATTTATTTAGTGAATAGAAAAAAAATATCAAGAGGTGAGATTCGAACCCACGTCATGCCGGGTCGACGCTTGATTTCTCGGCCACCTATGATACCGGCCGCGGCATGATGATAGACGCAGGTTTGAATCCCGCCTCGTGATCGATTTTTTTATATTCTTTAAAAATTTATATTTATAAAAAAAGCATTTAAATATCTATAAATCACATTTGTTTATTTATGAAACCTCTGTCCATTATTTTATCGGCCAGATACCGAGACTATTTAATTTATTTTAAAAACTGGATGCAAAATGTGAAATCTGATTTCTGGGGAAATTTTTTGTATTATAAAACGCTTAATATATTTGCTTCTATCAAAGTACACTTATTATGTCTTATTCTTTGTTTATTTATTACGTAAAAACACTTCATTTCTTTCCAATACATTGGACACGGAAACTCAGGAAACCTTTACAATTCATAATAGGCTTATTATAATTGCCCTTAAGTTCATAGAATATGACGATTACTCTTCTACAAAATTACACATTGAGCATAATACAGAGTCAACTTACAATATTAAATTTATTATTTTCAACATTTATTCTCACCTGGTGATTCCGCAAACTTTTCCGTTTGAATCTTAACGCCAAAGGTATATTGTGGCGAGTAAGTTAAAACGAATTTGTATCCCTTTTCTGGGTTATAGCTGCCTGGAGCGGGAACTTTTATCCGTTCATCGATTGGCTCCTTGTGGCGACCCGATATCGTGTATAGCGGAGTTTTCACGGGCATTGGTAAAGTGTATGAGTTGGGAGCTAAAATACAATAAACAATTAATACATAATTAAATAGATGACATGAAAAAGTTTAGTAACCTTTGTTGTAATAATAGTAAGGATTCAAAGTGAGTTATGTGTGCTAAAAAGTCAAAGAAACAAAGTCAATGCCGTTCTATTTTTAAGTCTGTCATAATAGGTAATTATCTTTTTGTAAGTATCTAAAATTAAAAATCGTGTTATCTTTTTCCTTGGTTGTAACGTTATAGGGTTCAACGAGGCCACTACACATAAAAGATAAAATAGATAACTCACCTGGTGTATCCAAAGCTTTCAAGGTATTGGACTTGATCCTGAACGTATATTGTGGAGCATTTGGTAGCAACACTTTGTCAGCTTTGTCAGGGTTGTAATTATTTGGAGCAGGAACATCATCTTGCTTTGGTGGCTTCGTTTTTATCCTAAATGAGTATCGAGGTGCATTATCTAATAAAATCTTATCAGCCTTATCGGGATTATATGCATTAGGTGCAGGAACGTCACTTAATTTAGCATCCTTTCCCTTAGGGGCCAAGGAATAAGCTGGAGTTTTCTCTAAAATAACGCTATTGGCCTTTTCTGGATTATATGCGTTAGGAGCGGGGGTATTCATAGGTTTTTCGTTTTCAATTTTTGGCCGGAAGGTATATGCTGGTGAATGTTCGTGAAGAATATTATCAGCTTTTTCTGGGTTGTACGCATTAGGAGAAGGATTGTTTGGAAGTTTTTCTAATGGTCTTTTTGTTCCAAAAGTATATTTTGGTGTTCCATCTAATCTATGTTTGTCTGGATCATAAGAATTAGGAGCTGGTGTGTCTGAAATTTTCTCTGGTTTACCTTTGCCAGCGATAGTATACTTCGGGGTATTGTCGAGAACGTGTGGATCATAAACGTTTGGACCTGGTACATCTGACACCTTTGAATCAGGTCCTTTACCACAAATAGTATATCTAGGAGAGTTATGTGGTAAGTTCGGGTCATATGCGGCCGGCCCAGGTGTTTCAAATGGCTTTGGTGTGTAACCTTTTCCATATAAACTGTAATGAGGTGCACCGTCAAGTAAATGGGGATTATAAACGTTAGGTCCTGGAACATCAGGGAACTTTCCATCGGGGCCTTTTCCAGCAATAGTATATTTAGGAGTGCTACTAGGAATCTGCGGGTCGTAATAGTTAGGTCCCGGTGTTTCCAAAGGCTTTCCATCTCGACCTTTACCTGCCAAGGAATATTTTGGTGAATTTTCTGGAAGATGGGGATTATATGCATTCGGTGCTGGAACGTCTGAAGTTTTACTAGTAATTCCTTTTCCAGAAATCGTGAATTTTGGAGCTGAATCCGACACACGAGGATCATATACATTTGGAGCTGGTGTATCAGAAGGCTTCGGATCAAGACCTCGCCCGTATAAACTAAATTTTGGCGTTCCGTCTATAAAGTGAGGGTCGTACATATTAGGCGCTGGCGTGTCACTCGGCTTGTCAGTGGCATGTTTTGGTCGAAAAGTATATGCAGGAGTACTTTCATGAAGAAGTTTATCCGCTTTATCGGGGCTATAAGCGTTTGGAGCAGGTACATTTTCAATTTTGGGAGAATGTCCTTTTCCAGCGATTGTAAATCTCGGTGAACTATCCAACATATGCATTGAATTTTCAGGTGCATACACATTTGGTGCCGGGTTATTATTTTTGTTTATGATCTCATCCTTAGTCCGAAACGTATATGCAGGTGATGATTCATGCAATAATTTATCAGCTTTATCTAGACAATAAACATTTGGACCTGGAGTATCAGGAATTTTATCAGTTGGACCTTTACCACTCATAGTGAACTTAGGTGCACTATCCAAAACATGCATAGACTTCTCTGGAGAATATACATTGGGTGCAGGTGATTCGCTCCTTATTATGTGCTGCTCCTTAATTCTAAACGAATAAGCTGGTGTGCTCTCATGTAATACTTTGTCTGCTTTTTCAGGGTTATAGCTGTTAGGAGCTGGCGTTTGTTCTATTTTAGTTGAATGTACTTTGCCCAACATGGTAAATTTCGGCGCACTGTGTAAAGCATGAACAGATTTTTCTGGTGAATAAACGTTAGGAGCAGGGGTTTGCTCTATTTTTTCAACAACTTCTTTGGATCTCATGGTATAAGCAGGAGATTTTTCATGTAACATTTTATCAGCCTTCTGCGGTTCATATGAATTAGGCGCAGGAGTTACATCATGTTTTTCAGCAGATCCTTTTCCTGCTAAAGTATATTTCGGTCCATTTTTTAGCGAATTAAGCGACTTTTCAGGTGAATAAATATTGGGTGCGGGGGCATCGCGTGTTTTGTACATCTCAGTTTTCGTTCTAAATGAAAAAGCGGGTGACTTTTCTCTTAAAAACCTATCCGCTTTCTCTGGATTGTAAGCATTAGGTGCAGGAACATTTTCTGTTCGTTCAGTTTTCATTCTGCTTGAAAACGTGTGCTTCGTGGTTGTGGTTGTAACTCTTTGATGTTCACCCTGAAAACATATTTTGATGCGTAAGGAATCGAATTAGGAGGAACTAAATATATATAAACTTCCTATATTTATCAATTTCAAAATTTACATAGTAACTACAAGTTTTCTAGAACTACGTTTCATAGTAATAAACCAAAAATTAATATCTAAGCACGATGTGATGAATGAAACAACGTTATCCAATATGAAAAATGTTATGAACAAGAAAAATAAACTGAGCGAGCAACGATCGATTAGAGAAAACTTAAAAGTGCATTACGAATAACATTATCAATTACCGCAGCGAACTGCACAACAAACTTTTGCGTGACCGTAACTATTGATAAGGTGCAAAAATGAACACTTACAACACATCTTCAATCGCCGCTTGTGTCATTATCAATAAATAAACTGGCATCGTAAACACAAACAATCTTTAATTTACATGATACGGTTAGAGGATAATCGATGAGCGAAAGGCGTGAAGCGTAAGTTCGTAAGGGCGAGATTAGCTTGCGGTGATCTCTTCGGGCGCGGCGTAGTGGACTGACTGACCGACGAACGGCGAGTGGCGGATGCCGAACGTGTGCGCCGGCGCCCAGGGCAGCGTCACGCAGACCTGCCGTGCACCCAACCCTTGTTAGTATTATGGCCTGTGGCGCTTGGCGTTAGGGATGACCTCACCACTACGCTTTGGATACAAATCTACTCAAGCTGGGATCATCATTTGGAACGATTAGTACAATGTTAGTCTGTTATGGCCTATGGCGCTTGGCGTTATGGATAACCTCACAACTCCGGTTTGGTATCTACTCGAGTCGTTTGGAACGATTGATAGATAAGAACCTCTACTATAAAAGACAGACTGAGAATCAGCTCTGTTATACTATAACTGATTATTTAACCAACCTGATTCCTATTGTTTCATTTTTTTTAACATGAACAGGACTTGATAAATTACTTCTCATACTTTTTTTCATTTGAATTTGCTTTGATCTAATTTTTGTCGAATACCAAACAAAGATGTCTTTAATTTATAAATAAAATACTCGCATAAAATCAAACGAAAGAGAATTCCAAAAAATAAAGACTCATCAGTAAAATGAGAATATTTTGAATTATTTTTTTTAAGAAAAATTGCACCTAGTGAATGAAACTTTTAATTTCCAATAATAATAAATGATTCCATTTATGTATATATCTTAATAATAATAATCGATACCTGCATGAGATGCGTCTGCGGTGAGGTCGTGTTAGCTTAGAAGGTTATTGCTATGTACGCATTAGTTATTATTAATGATAAGGGAATGAAAACAAGAGTAGAACATTTTTCCATTGAAATCATGAACCAATTATATAAAAAAAAACTACTAATAAAAATAGAAGAGTAGAAGTAAATAAGAGTAGTTTGTGTTATTAGTGTACCTAATATTATTATGAGAGTTTACCTTTTCTGGACAGTACACTCCGGGTCCAGGCACGGACGCAGACGGGTGTTTCAGTTCCCGTCTTGGAGCCATGGTATATGCTGGTGGCCTCTTCGTTATCACAGTAGATGCTTTATCCGTAGTGTAGGTTCCAGGGCCAGGCATAGACGCCTTCAGCTCTGAAGGTTTCCCCCTCCCAGTGATGCTAAAGGCGGGTGCCGCACGCTTACTGCCTTCTCGCGCTTCGCCGAGAACCGGTGGCATAGAATAAACGTTCGGTGCTGTGGAGGTTGGAATATGAGATATAGAGGTTGTTGAAAGAGGCAGTTGTAACGATTTGTAGTCATTGAAACCGCATGAACTTGTATAAATTTGAAAGCTCTGCGTCTAAAAGTTAAAAATGCATGCCTAGAGTTTAAATAACGCTCTTGTTTTAAGTTTAATAGCGAAAGTAAAAATGGAAGTAAAATAATTGATATGCGAAAGGTAAAACACTGGTAACGTAGGTACACAAAATATCCGAGTTATAAAAAACGACGTGTGGCACTCGGGAACTGCCGCGGTAAAGCTATTGCATGCTATGCCTTCAAGCCACACCTCCGCCCGTCGGAGTGGGGAGCGTGAGGTTTTTTCGTTACGGAATTTCTCGATTCGGTCCCCGCGCTCTAGGCCCGCGATAGAAGCTATGCAATAGTTTAAAAACTTTATTTCTCTAAAATACTTTTCAAATGCTTCTTTTCTACGAACTAAGTACTTAACTAAAAAAATATGCTATTTACATACGAAAACGAAAAAAATAACTAACAATGTAATATCAACGTGATGAACTGTTTAATGAAGTACTCAAACACATGCAAAATAAAACAAAAAATAGAAAATGAAATGCCATTAACTTCTTGACTGAAATGAACGATATGACCAAACCAGCATTATCTAGCACAAACATTTATGCAAACGGCTACCACAAGCCAAACTAAAAAAATACAAAATAGTTTTAGAACTATCAAGCGACATGAAAACTTTAACAGCGAGCACTGAAATAATAACTTTAATGATAGTGAATGAAACAAAACAATGTGGCTCGAAAGACAATGATGATCTCCGAATTTTGCTGAACCTGGCGTTTTACTCCCAGCTTGTGGCATGTTGACTCGAAGACCTATCGAAAATGCTGGCGCATGATCGAGCACAGCCCTTGACGCTTTACTCGGCTCATAGTCACAAGGAGCTGGCGTGGGCGCGACTTTTAGCGGCGGCCATCTTCCGTGTAACGACACAGCTGGGCCCTCAGCCTTGCCTAGCATAGACGTCTAATTGTTAGCAAACACGCTTTAACTCGTTATTAGTTACGAAAACAAGAAACTATACGATTTAATAATCATTCTAAAACGTGTTTGTTTAATATTATAATGTGATGATTTAGTTTTTATTTATTCATATGTTTCGTGTTCTCGAAAGGAGCTTGAACGCATTACGTTCCTATAATAATTAATATTGCAAATCCAGAAGCACATTTTGATCAATAAGTATATTAAAAGATATCGGAAAAATAAATTTAGTTTATTTATAGTTAAATAAACTAAATTTATTTTTCCGATATCTTTTCAAAATATTATTCGTTAACAGCTGAATAAACATTCCAGCAATACAAATACCTTTGCGTCGACAGTCCTATGGCACTGTATCAGAATAAACACACAAACACTGAACTTTTTTAAATAAATAAAACGCGTCCCAGTTTGTGCAAGAGTAGCACGAAGCGTCGTAGATAGTCCACTGAGGCTGTATGTGGAGCGAATCGAGCAGACCATTCAGGGTTCTCTTGGCACCTACGCGACCGCAGCTGACTCATCGCGTCGATCACCTTCATTTATACGGACTTATTTGGCGACAACGGATAATTATGCAACTAGAGGAACTTAACATTCAATGTCGACCTACCCCGCAATTATGCAAAAATAATCATACGGCAAAAATTCATTCATGTGATACACACTTCTTCAATCTTTCGATCTCCGCTTCATTTACATTTTTATCCTTGGTAAAACGAAGGAAATAAAGCACTGCAGACGATGTTTATGCAAATCAGACTGCAACCATAAAGTAATGACCTGGTTATGTTTGCGAACACGTAACTTTATACGAATTGAAAGAACACTTTTTATCTATTATGTTATATAAGAATTTAAATAATGGAAACTTAATTGGCAAACCGTCAGAATATTTTTTGGTATTCTAGATTTAGCAAATATTGTTTTAAAGAATTACATATTTGTAATTTTAAAATTCTGTATTAAAATACAATAAAACAAGTCATATTTTTAATATTTGCATACATATTATATTACCTATGGCTCGTGTTATGAAACTAGTCGATTCAATTTACTAATCGATTAGTACCAATTTGCGATACTGTTCAAAGTATCATACATAAGAGTTACAATTATCCTACTCAAGATCTCCATTGTAACAATTGAATAATAGCATCTACATTTGTACAAAGAATTTATTTACGTGTGTGATAGAGCCAGTTATAGAGTCATTTGTTTGGTTAAACATAAACAGGCTTTTTTTTAATACGCATTTAGATAGAGTTACCTACTACATATTCTTAATAATTGAAGGATATCAAGTGAAGTATAATATGCAAAGCACAATAACTATAAACATTGCTCGTAAATTTTTACCTTTTGACGTCATTCCTTCTGTATTATAAGTTGCAGGTCCCGGCCCAGTCTTATCTTTTCCTGCAGGGTCCAACTTATGCCCAAATGTGAACGCTGGTGCACGAGATTTCTGTGATTCTGGTGGTGGTTTGCCTAAACCAAACAAATTATTAAATAAATTGTTCAATGCAAAATAAATGGATATAAATTGCACAAGGAAAATAACATGAATATTGTACATTCAAAATAAATATAAGTATAATACTCCATTTATAGCCAGTTAATAAGGGAATTTTTAACTGGTAAACTTCTAGGTCTAAGAAAATCCTATCCTGTGTTGTTTCCGCAACACTGCAGTAACTTTAAATCACCCCGTGTTAAAACGCTTCCGCCTGGATATTTAGATGCTAATTCGATTTTAATCACACTTTAATTCTTTCTAAACGACGCTCACCTTCGTCAGGTTCAAAGTTTTCACCCACAGCACGTTTTATGATACCCAAATATAGTAATCTTAGGCACAGCTGACACACGTTTCACTTTTTTGGGCAACTAAAAGTTAAGAACAACTTGCGTGTCGCTCGAGCACAAAGTTTTCTCGAGTCTATATTTAAATCCAATAACTCACGTCAATATCCTTTCGATTCAGTGTTTAAATTAAGTAAAAACTAGTATGGCAAATACGGTTCGGCGAACATAAACAAAGTGATGTCACCTTGTGTATGAACACGGGCAAGGCCAATGTTTGCGAGCTGTAATCTCACACTCACAGTATAACCTCCGGATGATGTCAGCGGACATTGATGTATTCGATACATAACCAGTAACGAAATACCATTAATATTACCATTGCCAAAACCGATATCTACATACCATCACTTAACAATAATAAGTATGCTTATAACTAAAACAGCTGTTTCAATATGTTTCCCGGTATTTACGTGCAGTATAAATAATTGCGGTATGGACGTCCATAACGAGACATTCTTTGAAATTCCGCAAGGTTTTATGCAAATTCAGAGAAATGAATCATTAAAATTACCTAGGGCACAAAAAATATTCATTAGCTATTAGCCTTCTTTTAAAATATGTAGTGACATCAGTTTAATTTAGTATGTTTACATAGGTAATGCGAGTATAATGACTTACCGATGAGTGAAGGCAAAGAGACAACAGCTGGACCAGGACTAGCAGACTCGGCGGCGATGGGCCCACGTCGCTTTGTAGGTGTCCACGGGTTCTGACGAATGCCCATGAGACTATCACACGCGAAGGACCTTTTTGTCAACGTTGACGCGGTACGCGCTACTCCTATCCCAGTTCGGTGTTGCGTCACTGCCTGAATACACCAAAATATTACAATTAGCAAAAATTATGAGTCGTAATATTATGTGTTTGCACATAAAGAGTGATAAAGCATATAGGTGATATTCTTAACACCTGTTCAAATTCAATCATAAATGTGACTAATAATTTCGTTTGGTTTAATTAGATACGTACCGATCTAGTTGTACTTGGATTTGTTTTTATTGACTTCATGATTTTAGATGTTCGATTCTGTGTATATAAAATGCAAATCTAGGTTCTACAATTCAGCAAAGTTTGATTGTAGCAATTATACCAATAATAAAATATTCCGTGATCACATGCACAAAGGGTTTCAAGAAAATAAATATTAAAACGTCTCTGATTACTATGAAAAATATAATAAAATGACGTTATTATAACATGATTTGGTAATGTACAAATGACATCTACAGTATTAATGCCTTTTTCTATTTGTAGAAACTTTTTATGGACTTGTCATCTATTGATATTATAACAAATCCGATAAAAAAGTATTTGTATCTATCCTGTGTCTACAATAAATTAATTCAGATAGTACCATAGTACCATAGTACGTATGAATAAAGACTAGAACACCTTCTGAACGTGAACTCTAATAAAGCCCCTAATTGGTCTTGACCTTACCGTATTTCCTACATCAATACATAAACATAATATTACTTCCCTCATTCAAACAGCATTATCATAGATTTTTTTTTTTACATTTACACAGAATACCAGAATACCGAAGAAATAAACTTAGGTATAGGTAAACCAGAATCTGATGGCAATTAGGGAAATCAAAATTTTGAGTGTGCAACCCTAGGGAAAATGGACTGAACGATCTTGATACTGCTTATTTTTTAGTTTGTTCTCAATATCATTAGTCACATTACATAAGTGGACAATTATTACTGTACTTAATAATGAGATATCCACTTAATATTATGTAGGTACATACTTACATGTATAATATACATATTACTTTTACACAGGTAATATACATATTATTATTTACACATACCTATATTTGTATGTTCATTATCATTATGCCATGTGAAAATATCGATGTTATATCGATAGAAAACAAGACTGCTTATAATTTTTTATAAAATAAAATAAAAGTAAAATAAAACTATGTTTATTTTCGTAAGTATTAACAGATACACACATAATAAAATTGACTTGGACAGCTTGGACTTGACGAATAGCCGTATTGGAAACTCCTGTAATAAGTTTTCATAAAATTATATTCCAATCAACAAACAATATTATAGTTACCTACATATAATATTTTTTAATTGAAAGTATCAAAGCGGGTAAGTCCAATTTACCAATAAAATCTTCTAAATTGAAAATTGTGATGTGTTTGACCCTTCTTCATCAAATATTTTTCTATACACATTATAAACAACACCTCTTGCTTGTGATCACAGCGGCTTTTTCGACATTTCCGAAGATTTTTTAGATAAAATCCTAAAAATTATTTATCAACTGCAAAAAAGACAAATAATTTGACAACCAATTTGATAGTTGTCAAATAAGTTGCCACATGAAAATCTTTTATTTCTTAAATATAAATATGCCATCAGATTCTGGTAGACCTATATACTATGTGTATACCCGTAGATTGTAGAGTTCATTTAAACTCTTTTAAAGTAATATAATAAAGAGGAAGCTTTTTATTCCTTGTTTTTTTACGATTCTCGAAGATTTAAAAAAATCATATCAGAATGCGGCATAATTGTTAAGTAATATTTTATTTAACCCGAATATGGCTGGTATGTTATACATTTTAGACATATTTTTAACGCATTATGAATCTGAAAAAAATAACTTTATGAACCAACGTTTTAAAACATTATCCCCATTTTCTATCCCCGCCTCGACATTTGCGTTACATATATTTCACTAATTATAAACCATCAACATTTTAATTCATATTTTAGCGCAGTATTTTATGAGACTTAACTGCAGCTTTGTCATTTCTAATTAATAGTAATGTTTCGCTTAAGTATCATTGTGAACAACCAATACTAAACAAAGCGTAGTTGTTTACAAACTTACTTCATAATGAAGATGTCGATTTATCCTAGTTTTAGTGCTCATGAATCATGGGTAATAAACGAATAAAATTATTCGTGCACATAAATTCACAACCAATCACATTTATAGATATTGGTGCTGATGTATTTGAATGTGAACATTAATATTTATGACTATTACTTGTATAGATATCTATATATATAAAATATAATAGAACTGTAACGTGTAAAAGCATTTTATAACTAAGATTTATACACTTTTGATTGAGTGCACAGCTGATTAGGCAACTTCATAGGTAGTTCATAATATTACAAAAGTGAAAATTTTTAAAATGAAGAACCTGACTATAAATTCCATATGATTAGTTTTGTAAGTAAAAACATCCATGTATGGCAAGTACTACCTAATCTTAATCGAAAAAAATCTTATTCAAAGCATCGTCACATAGCTAGGCGTGCCGAGTGCATATTACCTTAGGTATCTTGAAATAGAAAGCTGTATTTCCATTTTACTTAACTGATAGAACGTATCTATGTTAGGTATTCAAAGTCGACCTAAAAAAATATCTTTTGGTTTGATTAAACTTTAGCCTTTACCGATTTAGTTTTTTTCTTAGAAGCAAAATTAAAAAAAAATAATTGTAGGTACCAAGAATTTGGAATATCTATAAACAATCTACCTACTACTATTTTACGACAACATTAAAATTTATAGTAGAGCTATTTTACGATAACAATAATACAGTACATAAGAAGTGAGTTATTAATGTGTTTTGTTCTGAAAAAACGAGAAAACAGTTAAGTAAAATATAGTTCGATACAGATATTAGGTATAACATGTTTTATAAAACCTGTCGGTTAACATCCCACATATTAACTCCTTTTATCGCCTTCATCCATCGCCCACAACTATGTGACGGAAATGATTTATTGTTATGTTCCTTGTATTACCTATGATACATTGTACAGTTTAACTCGCAAAGAAATGCGCAATAAGGTAGTCCTATATGTACTTACACATACTAGCTACTACTTCTGCCCTGGTTTATGAGAGTTAAAAATTTATAAAAATATTGCGTAAGGACAATTGTAGAGCCTAAGAACATTTGTAGCGTTTCACACGTAAGAACAAGTGATAACTGCGTTAAAAACAACCGACTTCAAACTTGCACTTGCAAAATTTACAAATACCTACAGACAAAAATGCTCATAAAATAAAAACTACTGGGCCTATCCGAATAAAATTTTTATGGGACCAATTCGACACCATCCCGCATCGAACAAAAAAAGAATCACGTAAATCGGTTCAGAAACCTCGGAGTGATCGGTGTACATACATAAAAAAAAAAAAAAAATATACCGGCCGAATTGATAACCTCCTCCTTTTTTTTGAAGTCGGTTAAAAAGGTATCCAAATCGATTTGGTAGTTCTGGATAGCGAGTTCTGGATTGTAAATAAAGTAAAATGATTTTTAAACATGATGTACCTAACCATTGCTAGTATAGAGTCATGTAATCATCGCTCGTATAGAATTTAGACTCTATGTAGGTATATTATTCCAATCAAATGTTTAACGTGTTTGGGACCAAAGCTAAAGGTGACCACTTTGACCACCTTTGTTTGCTTAACTTATTTACTACCTATTTACTTTTATTACATATCTATGTATCGTATAACACTATAAAAATTCATGAATTTTTATGAAAAAAATTTTCGTCATACAATCCTAAAAGTGTAGCCAAGCTAGTACCAGGTTGTACGAGTCACTGTCAACGTGAAAAATGAATAAAATCGTATTTGGGCCATTCGTTTCTTTGTTCTAGAATATACTCGAATGTTAGTAGCTTAATAAAATTGCCAAAAAAGAAATTTGATTACCATGCAATATTAATTGTACCTATTTTAAATAGTATAATAACCTAGCTGTGCATAGTTGCCTACATCAATTCTGCAATACACACAAAACACTATAAACTATTATAATTAAACTATTTCATATCAGTTCGACTGATATAGAGTACCTAACAGATTTCACAACTCTATGTTAAAAATATTACTTATACATGTAGGTGTAAAGTAGAACAAAAAAAATAAAAAATGTCTCATAACATCGAGCGCTGTTTAAAGTACCTAATGAAATATTTTTAATTTCTAATATTTCAATAGAACTAGTCACATCGAACTGATAGTTATGTCCATATATCCACCTACATAACTAGTTCTTTTTTCTTAAAAGGCATGTGAAACTTCCAGAATTACCGCATTTCGCAGCAACTTCCATTACAGTCTAACTAGTACACAGTTCTAACGTTTAATTTCTTATTGGATTTTTTATCACAGAAATGTTAATTTGTATAACTGTGCTTTTCTTTATTATATAATTGTACAAATAATAAATGTTTTCATAACTTTAATATTGATTATTTCTTATTAATAAAAGGTTAAAAAAAATTAAAAAACAAAATGCACAAGTGGTACCTAAAGGCGAATAATATCTGCACATCTATAGTAATATTATCACAAATTACTATAATAATATGTATATATGAACGCAAAAAATGCTCCCCTCACCTCTTTGTTTAATCAACATGGAATGGAAAGCGTCCAAATAATTAATATTATATTGATATCCCATACCAGCCATCCATAAGCCCACATATTCACTCTCAACCTACACCGAAAAACTCATGACGTGTAAAAATCTTCAAATCCAAAGGTGAGCCTACCGAAGCATGTCCAACACCGACACTTCCACTCCACTATTTTTTCTCTTTATATTGAATAAATAAATTCAATTTTTTATATTTTTTGCATCGTATAATTTTCATTTACCAAGTTCCGGCAATAATGTAATTGCCAACTCAATACAACATGTTTATAAAACATGAAAGTTATTTTCGTTCAGCTTATTTTTATTGATTACTATGAGCATTGAAGAGCCTATCACGATAATATCGCATAGGCGATAAAGATACTTATTAGGTTATGGCAGTTTTCATATTTGTAATTTTGCTATACCAACATAACTCTTCTCTATGTCCATAGAAAAAGACTAGGTACTTGAATCTAAGACTTGAATCGTTTTCTATAATATAAAGGCATAGAAACGTACAAACACGATTGTACGATCATAAAAATATCGTATATTTTTAGCTAGGTACCTACTAGACTCTTGATACTAATATTTTTCATTTACAACGATTAATTTAAAACATGTGCCAATCAATTTAGCTTGTTATTCAAAAATATCGATGTTATATCGATAGAAAACAAGACTGCTTATAATTTTTTATAAAATAAAATAAAAGTAAAATAAAACTATGTTTATTTTCGTAAGTATTAACAGATACACACATAATAAAATTGACTTGGACAGCTTGGACTTGACGAATAGCCGTATTGGAAACTCCTGTAATAAGTTTTCATAAAATTATATTCCAATCAACAAACAATATTATAGTTACCTACATATAATATTTTTTAATTGAAAGTATCAAAGCGGGTAAGTCCAATTTACCAATAAAATCTTCTAAATTGAAAATTGTGATGTGTTTGACCCTTCTTCATCAAATATTTTTCTATACACATTATAAACAACACCTCTTGCTTGTGATCACAGCGGCTTTTTCGACATTTCCGAAGATTTTTTAGATAAAATCCTAAAAATTATTTATCAACTGCAAAAAAGACAAATAATTTGACAACCAATTTGATAGTTGTCAAATAAGTTGCCACATGAAAATCTTTTATTTCTTAAATATAAATATGCCATCAGATTCTGGTAGACCTATATACTATGTGTATACCCGTAGATTGTAGAGTTCATTTAAACTCTTTTAAAGTAATATAATAAAGAGGAAGCTTTTTATTCCTTGTTTTTTTACGATTCTCGAAGATTTAAAAAAATCATATCAGAATGCGGCATAATTGTTAAGTAATATTTTATTTAACCCGAATATGGCTGGTATGTTATACATTTTAGACATATTTTTAACGCATTATGAATCTGAAAAAAATAACTTTATGAACCAACGTTTTAAAACATTATCCCCATTTTCTATCCCCGCCTCGACATTTGCGTTACATATATTTCACTAATTATAAACCATCAACATTTTAATTCATATTTTAGCGCAGTATTTTATGAGACTTAACTGCAGCTTTGTCATTTCTAATTAATAGTAATGTTTCGCTTAAGTATCATTGTGAACAACCAATACTAAACAAAGCGTAGTTGTTTACAAACTTACTTCATAATGAAGATGTCGATTTATCCTAGTTTTAGTGCTCATGAATCATGGGTAATAAACGAATAAAATTATTCGTGCACATAAATTCACAACCAATCACATTTATAGATATTGGTGCTGATGTATTTGAATGTGAACATTAATATTTATGACTATTACTTGTATAGATATCTATATATATAAAATATAATAGAACTGTAACGTGTAAAAGCATTTTATAACTAAGATTTATACACTTTTGATTGAGTGCACAGCTGATTAGGCAACTTCATAGGTAGTTCATATTACAAAAGTGAAAATTTTTAAAATGAAGAACCTGACTATAAATTCCATATGATTAGTTTTGTAAGTAAAAACATCCATGTATGGCAAGTACTACCTAATCTTAATCGAAAAAAATCTTATTCAAAGCATCGTCACATAGCTAGGCGTGCCGAGTGCATATTACCTTAGGTATCTTGAAATAGAAAGCTGTATTTCCATTTTACTTAACTGATAGAACGTATCTATGTTAGGTATTCAAAGTCGACCTAAAAAAATATCTTTTGGTTTGATTAAACTTTAGCCTTTACCGATTTAGTTTTTTTCTTAGAAGCAAAATTAAAAAAAAATAATTGTAGGTACCAAGAATTTGGAATATCTATAAACAATCTACCTACTACTATTTTACGACAACATTAAAATTTATAGTAGAGCTATTTTACGATAACAATAATACAGTACATAAGAAGTGAGTTATTAATGTGTTTTGTTCTGAAAAAACGAGAAAACAGTTAAGTAAAATATAGTTCGATACAGATATTAGGTATAACATGTTTTATAAAACCTGTCGGTTAACATCCCACATATTAACTCCTTTTATCGCCTTCATCCA
This sequence comes from Colias croceus, assembly GCF_905220415.1. NCBI lineage: Eukaryota > Metazoa > Arthropoda > Insecta > Lepidoptera > Pieridae > Colias > Colias croceus. The sequence goes on along the minus strand of NC_059541.1, from coordinate 5,674,169 downwards.
TCGCCCACAACTATGTGACGGAAATGATTTATTGTTATGTTCCTTGTATTACCTATGATACATTGTACAGTTTAACTCGCAAAGAAATGCGCAATAAGGTAGTCCTATATGTACTTACACATACTAGCTACTACTTCTGCCCTGGTTTATGAGAGTTAAAAATTTATAAAAATATTGCGTAAGGACAATTGTAGAGCCTAAGAACATTTGTAGCGTTTCACACGTAAGAACAAGTGATAACTGCGTTAAAAACAACCGACTTCAAACTTGCACTTGCAAAATTTACAAATACCTACAGACAAAAATGCTCATAAAATAAAAACTACTGGGCCTATCCGAATAAAATTTTTATGGGACCAATTCGACACCATCCCGCATCGAACAAAAAAAGAATCACGTAAATCGGTTCAGAAACCTCGGAGTGATCGGTGTACATACATAAAAAAAAAAAAAAAATATACCGGCCGAATTGATAACCTCCTCCTTTTTTTTGAAGTCGGTTAAAAAGGTATCCAAATCGATTTGGTAGATAGCGAGTTCTGGATTGTAAATAAAGTAAAATGATTTTTAAACATGATGTACCTAACCATTGCTAGTATAGAGTCATGTAATCATCGCTCGTATAGAATTTAGACTCTATGTAGGTATATTATTCCAATCAAATGTTTAACGTGTTTGGGACCAAAGCTAAAGGTGACCACTTTGACCACCTTTGTTTGCTTAACTTATTTACTACCTATTTACTTTTATTACATATCTATGTATCGTATAACACTATAAAAATTCATGAATTTTTATGAAAAAAATTTTCGTCATACAATCCTAAAAGTGTAGCCAAGCTAGTACCAGGTTGTACGAGTCACTGTCAACGTGAAAAATGAATAAAATCGTATTTGGGCCATTCGTTTCTTTGTTCTAGAATATACTCGAATGTTAGTAGCTTAATAAAATTGCCAAAAAAGAAATTTGATTACCATGCAATATTAATTGTACCTATTTTAAATAGTATAATAACCTAGCTGTGCATAGTTGCCTACATCAATTCTGCAATACACACAAAACACTATAAACTATTATAATTAAACTATTTCATATCAGTTCGACTGATATAGAGTACCTAACAGATTTCACAACTCTATGTTAAAAATATTACTTATACATGTAGGTGTAAAGTAGAACAAAAAAAATAAAAAATGTCTCATAACATCGAGCGCTGTTTAAAGTACCTAATGAAATATTTTTAATTTCTAATATTTCAATAGAACTAGTCACATCGAACTGATAGTTATGTCCATATATCCACCTACATAACTAGTTCTTTTTTCTTAAAAGGCATGTGAAACTTCCAGAATTACCGCATTTCGCAGCAACTTCCATTACAGTCTAACTAGTACACAGTTCTAACGTTTAATTTCTTATTGGATTTTTTATCACAGAAATGTTAATTTGTATAACTGTGCTTTTCTTTATTATATAATTGTACAAATAATAAATGTTTTCATAACTTTAATATTGATTATTTCTTATTAATAAAAGGTTAAAAAAAATTAAAAAACAAAATGCACAAGTGGTACCTAAAGGCGAATAATATCTGCACATCTATAGTAATATTATCACAAATTACTATAATAATATGTATATATGAACGCAAAAAATGCTCCCCTCACCTCTTTGTTTAATCAACATGGAATGGAAAGCGTCCAAATAATTAATATTATATTGATATCCCATACCAGCCATCCATAAGCCCACATATTCACTCTCAACCTACACCGAAAAACTCATGACGTGTAAAAATCTTCAAATCCAAAGGTGAGCCTACCGAAGCATGTCCAACACCGACACTTCCACTCCACTATTTTTTCTCTTTATATTGAATAAATAAATTCAATTTTTTATATTTTTTGCATCGTATAATTTTCATTTACCAAGTTCCGGCAATAATGTAATTGCCAACTCAATACAACATGTTTATAAAACATGAAAGTTATTTTCGTTCAGCTTATTTTTATTGATTACTATGAGCATTGAAGAGCCTATCACGATAATATCGCATAGGCGATAAAGATACTTATTAGGTTATGGCAGTTTTCATATTTGTAATTTTGCTATACCAACATAACTCTTCTCTATGTCCATAGAAAAAGACTAGGTACTTGAATCTAAGACTTGAATCGTTTTCTATAATATAAAGGCATAGAAACGTACAAACACGATTGTACGATCATAAAAATATCGTATATTTTTAGCTAGGTACCTACTAGACTCTTGATACTAATATTTTTCATTTACAACGATTAATTTAAAACATGTGCCAATCAATTTAGCTTGTTATTCGTGTCTCGATAACCTGAGTGCAGTCATTCATAATTATATATGGGATACTGGGATGAGGCAAAGAAAGGAGCGGAAGGTGCTTTAAGTGTTGTTCAAAATTGGCTTTCTTCAAACTTCCTGACCTTAAATATTAAAAAATCTAAATTTATTACCTTTGCCAGTAAAATATCTGCTATTCCACCTGAACCTTCTTTCAAAATTATAGCCCACTCGTGCGATAGAGTAAATACCTGCAATTGTATATCCATAGATAGAGCCGTCTCGGTAAAATATCTCGGAGTCTGGTTAGACTCTTGCCTCTCCTGGAAACAGCACCTTGAAGCCATCTCTTCGCGAATACGTAAGTTAATATTTGTTTTTAAAAAATTACGGATCCCTGCCAATAAAGGTGTTCTTAAAATAGTGTACACCGCATTATGCGAATCAATTATTGGTTACTGCATCACTGTCTGGGGAGGTGCTCCGAAAAACAATATTCTACAAGCTGAACGAGCTCAAAGAGCAGTGATTAAATCTCTTCTCAACAAACCCTTCAGATACCCAACGAAACAAGTATACACTGACTTTAAGGTACTTACAGTGCGCAAAATGTATATACTCCGGGCAATGTTGAAGAAGCATAAAAGCCTTCCCGCAACTAAAAGTAAATTCCCAGATAAGAGGCGACCCCCGCCGATATGCCCAGTCTTATATACAAATACTAAGCTTGCAAAAAGACATTACGAATTCCTAAGTGCACATCTATATAATAAATTAAATAAGACACTTAATATACACAACATGAACACATTACAATGTAAGTCCAACCTAACTAATTACCTTCTAGATCTTAATTATGATGAATGTGAACACTTGTTAGATCACTATATTATTTAATCCAAACTACAAAATAGAAAACACACACACACGAACACTACCTCACACACACACACACACACACACTCAATACGTATATCCTTTCTTTTAAATTCTTTTAAATTCTTTTAGATTTTTAGTTCAATTTCTCTTTTTTTTTTTTTTTTCCTAAAGAGTATATTTTTTAAATTCACCAAATCTTTGGCTAAAGTGATACTTGCATAGTATAGAATTGTTACAATAATCAGGTATATCATTTGTATCAACGGACGGATAAATGTCTCCTGTAACACAGGACATTCCCTAGTATAGGAGACATTGTTTAAATAGCGCAATTAACCTACGGTTTATGTTTTAATTATATGTAAGTTATCCCAAAATCTAATTGCATATGTACACATGTATTTCTGTTCTCAAATAAAGAATTTATTTATTTATTATTATTTATTTATATTTCTGAAAATACCGTCATCGTCTGTTCGACCTCAAAAATAAATAAGATAGCGTCTAGATCGAAAGGTCAGTTGATTAAACAGAAATACTGTTGTAATATTGTAAAGAAATTTCTTCTGATTAAAACTATACCTGTTTTGTTTATGTAACTACCTAACCAAGGCTTAGGAATATACCTGAATCGTAATGCAGATTATTTTATAAAGCTATATTTTACACTGTAACGACTTTCTTTCATTATTAATTAAAGCGGATTTCTCATAAACAATATAATTTTATTCTAATCCCAACATATTTCACTTAATAAAAGAGCACAATATTAAAATAACTCTATATACGTAAAAATAAATGTTTACTCAAGAATCTGTTTGTTTTCGTATCGTGAAAAATATTAAATACCAGGTTTTTTATTGTCTTTCGCATTTAGTAGTCTAATAGGTAAATGAAAATGAAGTTCAACATTAAATTGTAGACCAAAAATAACTAGAATATTAAGATAATTTAAGTTAAAGAACCTAATAATTATGTTATCAATTATCATCATTAGGTTAGGTTCCGAATTTTGCTAAGATTTATTCAAAGAGTTCATAAACATATTATAAAAAAAAAACAAAATAAAAAGTAATCAGAGTGACGTCAGTATAAAATTCATTCATAAAAAATGTAATCTATGACGTAATGAAATTATGTTTTCATCATAAAATATGAGAATGATGTCATACATGAAAAATATGATGTTTATTTATTCGCGGGGATTCTAAGTAGGTAGTTCCTTACATTTTTATAATTATGTAGGTACTAAATAAAAGTTGAAAAGAACATAATAATGAAGACTTATATGGAAATTTACTCTCTTGTTCCTTTTATTTACTGTCAAAAATATTAGATAGGTACTGAAATAATAGTCGGAAAAATTTCATGCGCATGAAATGAAAATCTATCAATAATAATAATTTATAATATTGTATGAGCTCGTAACAATTTGGAATTGTTACGCTTGTTTCCTTGTATGTTTTCTTTTTGTATTTCAGACTAATTACTTTTTAAGTGAATAAGTACTATATTTCTAATTATAATAAATTATAAAGTAGAAGTAGAAAATTTATTGCTTTATATGCTTACCTTTTTATGGACGTTAGAGTTCTGCTCTGGAAGTCAGCGGAGTTACAGTTAAGCAATTATTTAATTAAATTAAATACTTTTATTACTCGATGAGAGTGTTATAGATATATAGTAATTTTCGATCAGCCAAGGCTGTCGTCGAAATACGTTTCGCGCTCGATCGTCGCGGTGCACTGCGGTCGAATACTTTACCTATATTGTTGTTTCTCATCTACTCGTAAAATGGCTTCGAAACGATGTCGCGTGGGCGCTCTTCCCGCCAAAACCGGTCTCCTAGGTTACGCGACGCGTAAATAAATATGTCGTCATCGCAGCTATAGATTTAATAAATCTAGCCATGTTTCGAAAAAAAAATATTTGCGAAAAAATTGTAAAGGTGTAATCGAAGGGTGTAATATTTTAATGATTAGCTTAGAAAGTAATGAATAATAATTTAAAATAAAATAGGTTATTAGCTATATTAATTTACTTGTGGAAATTCTAATACTTTAAGTTATCTGTGCTGAATAAATTGAAGTTTCTGATTTAAAAGTTTATCTGCAGTATTTTTCTTTGTTATGTAGTATGTATATGATAAATTAGACTACGCATTTATTTATTTTTTCTCATGAATGAGAAAAAAAAAACAAATGCATAGTGCTCTAACTAAAAAAATCAGTCATTTAATATTAGCAGACTTTATTATTTAATTTATTCTGCATTAAAACTACATCAAAATCAGATATCTAGCATTTCTTCCATACGAATAGAATACGGAACATCGTGGACAGAGGTCCAGTTAACGGTATTCGAGCGAGCAATGACGTCATCGACGAGTTCTTCTCGAAACTCCTGCCAACGTCTCGCCGAAACAAACTCTTTGAACAACTGCTTTTTTGTGGGTATCTGTGAAAAAAAATCATCAATTTTATATTAATTACAATATCAGTTGGCGAAGTAAATAATATATACATAATAAATTACTATAATAAATAAATAAATTATTAGGATTTCTTATTTGGCATCGAAAAATTGAGTCTGATACATTGAGTTACTATGTACTACGTACGTACCTACGTACGTAGTACATACATAGTAACTCAATGGTCCGATACGACCATTATTATATTTTCATATACTAAATTTGTTTAAATGGTCGTTAAAACGAGTGAAAATGTCAAATATTATTAGATACCTTACCTTCTTTTCAAGATAGTGCTGAATTCTCGTCCAAATATTAGCCGTATTGCGCTGTAGTAACCATATTTTGGGAAGGAGCATACAGTCCACATGGGTCAATGCCACTATACGCCTATCCCGCATATTTTCACCAAACCCAAAACTTGAACCTGGATTTAATTGACAGACCTAAAAATGAAATTTATTTGTACTTTCTATCAGCCTTTGTTTTTCTAGTTCTCCTCCTAAAATATGTATTTCATCTAATAAAGTCCTACGAATTTTAACAACTCTATTGTTTAAATAAATGATTGAACATAACTAGGTAATTAGAAATTATGTAAAAATCTTCAAACCTGCATAAAATACGTTTTAAGATTTTGTGGAGGACGTCTCGTTCCTGTTTCATTGATAACACTCAACCTAAAGGAAAAACACTATTATTTATTACTACATATTATAAAGTGCTTTATTCTAGTTCCAGACAATACGATATTTTCCAATTTACCTCACAGATGGTCTCATATCCGAATGCACTGAAGGTCGTAAAAAATCTTTAGACTTATTCTCTTCCCCTATTATTTGAACAGATGCCGTAGCACTCTCTTTACTGGCTCTAGCCGTGTCTTGTTCAATAACCACTTGGGCACTTTCTCGTGCCAGAGGATCTGACGATTTGCGCTTTGTTGTACTTGGATGCTTCAAAATGCTCGCTCTGACTTTTGACTCGCTTTTCATTCCCGTGGCAGCATCTTGCTGCTTACTAATTACTGATTCACGACCTTCGGAGCTGTTGCTATCTTTTATCAGATCTTTATAGGCCCCAAAATATTTAGTATCAAAATCTTGTTCGCTCTCCTCTTTTGGTATCTTAATTAAAAACATATAAAAAACAATATCAGTATGAGTTATTTTCAAAATTTATAAATGAATCTTAAATAATACATACGTAAGGGTCATACAAGGCATAGTAATTGCGGCCTAGACGCGTTGTAACAATCACTTGTAGAGATTCAATCATCTGACATCTGCCTGATAGGATAAAATAAACGAAATTGGCTACACCCACGCCGTCACCGAGCAAAGTCTCATTTGGCTCATACGATTTCATCTTCGCAACAATACAACCTTCACGACGTGCTACCTACCCAATCAAGACAATAATCATTTATTTTCTGCATACCTTAGTAAACATTCTCTTAAATATTAATCATTTTACCTCATCAAGGGCATCAAAATAGGTAAATGCGGACATGGCACGTCTAACTTCATCCCACTGCTTTTGCACAGATGCCTGAAGAACATTTTTGAAATCCTCCTTCATGAGTGCAAGTAATTCGCAATGACCTTGAGATTAATAATGTAAACACTTCCTAGGTGACGTAAATTTTTAAAGGAACCTACTCACAATTCAGTACACGTCGTACAAGTAACAACGGTTACTAAGATACGATGTAAATAAAGAGGCGAGTGAACGGGAGAAAATTAGAGGATAGTGATAAATAAATTATTACTATATGGGCACTTTATACTTCAACGTTTTATAGTAGTACTTATTAGTATTATTTCAAGCCTTTGTTCCATAAGTATCTGTTTTATTATGATAAAAATCTGCTAATTTTACGGGCGCTCATGGTCAATTTGATTGATATGTCTAGTATGAACAAACTAACCAGTAGTAGTCACAGTAGCGGTTCTCGGTATATTATGCAAAAGAGAAACTTCTCCAAACATATCTCCAGGGTGCATCACACCCACATCAACAGACACGTATTGTTGAAGTAGTTCGTCAAACACCATTTGACTGACCACAACATCTCCAGTTACTATGAAATAGAGAGCGTGGGCTTCATGATGTTGACGAACTATGGCTCGGCCAGGACCATAATACTTGAAATACGTTACCGCAGCTAACTTCTTTTTGACATGCTAGAACATTCGAATAAATACTACTATTAAAATTTTCGTTGAACTTTGCTAAAACATCGCTTAGAGGAACCAATCCACCCTCTTACACTGTTTAAGAACTATAAAAGTAGGCACATAGTTACTATATAAATATAATTATTATATTAATATATTTTACTTTGCAAATGATAATAACACCAACATACATTTGGATATCGTTTAAAACATTTTAGGCCACCGATAATACGAAAAATATATTTCTTTTCCTGATCTGTTCGTTCTTCTGCTGGCTTATTCAATAGCGCTTTATCCTGAAATAGTGTAGGACTATAAACGTACTAAATAGTATAAATAAACAATGATTAATCATTAACCTTTATGCCAAAAGAAGGTATAAGTATAATTCAAATAAATTAAGAATTAGTTTCCATGAATATCAATAATTATTAATATTTAATATTATTAATTATTGGTAAATAGTAATCATCATGAAATAATCATCAACTACTCTTTGCTTTGTTGCCTGCATGTCACACCATTAGATACAAACGCCTTTCCGATTTTTATATGGGCAGCGAAAGCGAAGACAATGATGATCTGCCCACAAAACATGACTTCCATATTATGTTGCTATGAACTCAACTGATTTATGACTTACTCATTTGGACTTATAAGTATCAAGGATATTATTTTGTAGAGAAATTCGTTAACCTTTATGTTTAGCAATTGTTTCTTCTTAGCTTTGCCTCTCACAGCTTGCTCTACTCTGCGTTTGACGTCATCTAGCCCTTCATAATGGTCTACTGCTTCTATCAGCCAATAAGCATTTGCCATAACTAGCCGTCCGAGCGCACGAAACAAGCATTTCGCGCGATGCTTTCGTTTCATTTGTTCTTCAGGGTCCTGATAGAGCATTTTATAAATATAATATTTCGGATATTATAGGCACAATATGATAATAATAATTATGAGGGAATCTCTATCTTTATAACAATAACGGAATAGGTACTAAGGAAATAAATATAATTTAAACAAAATTACACACCAATTCCTTCTTAGGCCCACCGCGGGAAGTCATGTTGAAATGAATGAGTTATAAAAATATTGATAGAAATTTATGTGTTCAAAATAATAGGTGCGAAGTGAACAATATGTATTTTATCAAAATCAAAATATTTAAATATTTAGATAATAGTCAAACTTCATCTAGTAGCCCTATGCTGTGTCCCTAAGTATTAAATTATCCATATTCATTGTCCTTATTTAACATAAAGTGACAGTAAAAAATTACTAAATGAGGTTTAATATGTTATTCGGTAAAGGTCAATGTGGGTACATACCACGTACATACCTAACCCTTAACTTTTCGATATTATATTTTAATAAATAAAATTTAATATTATCCATTTCAACTGTCTATTTAAAGTATTAGAAAAAATTGATGATCTTGAAGTTGATCCTTCGTTTAGCAAATTAAATAGAAAACACGAAAAACTATATTCAAAATATTAATTATATTAAATTCGGTCACCAAAAAATCCCAAGTAAAAAAAAAATTAAAATCCTTTTCATTTTTGTACGAAATACGTGTCATGCTTAATGCCGTGCGTATATTTGATGCAATTTTTTACGTCTTATATAAATTGCATACATTTTTTATATTTTAATCATAAATTATACGATACATTTTTAACCCTACAGTAGTCGCTTGGTCTACACGTGTAATCCAGTGATACAAAATTGCAAATTTCTAAAAATCTAATAGCTCCATTTATTTCATCCTTCGTGTTCTCTAAGTTGAATAATTACCGCGTGTACTCAGTACAGCACCACAGAGTACATTATTATTACTGGGTACAGCACGGAGTCGGATGCGCGTGGTTATGCAACAGGAGTCGGGTGCGCGTGGTTGTGCAAATGCCATACAAATGCCATGTATAAGCCGGCATGTGTGGATACGCCAAAAGATCAGACCAAATGACATTGCCAAGAATCCTTTCCTTCAAAATAAAAGATTTCTTATTTCTTCCACACCAAGAAACCCGGCCATCGATAGCAGGACCAATTCGAAGAAATTATGACTGCGTTAGAGCCCGTAATTGAAACACACTAAAGATGTGCAGTAAGTGCAAAAAGTTTATATGTTCTGACCATTTTGCAATTGTATGCTTATTTTGTTTGCAAAATACTGACTAGGTTATGTATGTATACATATTATATATTTTTTTATCTCATATAATGTGAATTATGTGATTTAAGACTGAAAAAGAGGTATATTGTGTTGTAGTTGAAATGAAAATGAAAATGAAAAATATATTGATTATTTTAAATAGAAAATATAATATTATAGTATGATTTATAAATAAATAAACAGACTTTTTAATTTATTTGTGTACTTTTTCTTGTTTTAAAAATGGTATACCCTTGTAGACCACGCGACCTTACACGTCACTTTTACATACGCAACTACTGTAGGGTTAAAACAATATACATACCATAAATAGTCCAAAAGACTAGTATTTATTCACGCCAAGAAAAAAACAAAATGTCATGATGTGACAATATTTAAATTTGACAGCTTAAGAGTGATTTGCCGAAATAAAACTTGTGATTTGTGAAGGCATAAAGCAAACACAGTTAAAATTACTAATCTGTTGTTCCAGTTCCAAATAATAAAACACAATGGTAGTTTTAATATACTTTATTTTACTTAGATTCCAATATATTCTAAAACTGTGGCATTGTTAAAAATGTGCTTTGTTGATTCCAGAGTTTCGGTCTTCCTTCGGTCAAGGTAAAGCCAGACTTTGAAAACAATGTACCACTACACGAAGGAGCATTTGGTGTCCCCAGTCCAATGGTGGCTGGAATTGCATGTACCAAAAATAAGTTAGCAGTAGCTCATCCACTACAAGTATCGGAGAAAAATGTAAGGAAGTGTTGTTTCTGTGAAAATGTTCAAATATTGTCTAAATAAACTTATTTAACACTTTGTTTTATAACAACATCTTCATTTAATTAAAAATAAGCAGTTTCTAAGTCTAGTATGACGTTTCAATTATTGACCAAGCTGTTAATTTATTTTATTTATTGTAATAGTTTCAATACCAATACAGCTAGCATTAGTGTATTATCAATAATAATTACTAATTTATGCCATTAATACTTTCAGTATCACTTAAATGAAGAAAAAATGAATATGGCAATGCTTCGAAACATTCAAGGACTTCATGCCCCACTCAAATTGTCAATGGAGAAAAAGTTTTCCAGCAAGGTAAGTTTAAACTTCTATTCACCAACTGCTGCTTTATGTATTTGTTTTCTATTAGCTGTACTCCTGTGGCTTCACCTGCTTTATCTAAAGACTCGCTTTCATCCATGCTTCGCTCGGTTTCATCCCCGCGGCTCCACTCCTGTTGGTTGTACCGTGATAATATATAGGGTATATATCATCACCGTACAACCAACCTAAAAACCTTCCCCAATAAATGAGCTATCTAACATGAAAAGATTTTTTTAAATCGGACCAGTAGTTCCTGAGGTTAGCGTGTTCAAACAAACAAACTCTTCAGCTTTATAAAATTAGTATAGATTTAAAATTATTTACTATGACCTTCCTTGAGGATCACACTATATGCATAAAATAATGCATCACAATCTGATGCCCACTTTTAAAGATCTAAACATAAATAAGACAGACAACAAAAAGCATCTTATTAAGTATTACATTATGTAATATGTGTATTAAATTTTTAACACAGTTATATGAATGTTGTTTCTTGTTAAGATTTTCATGCTCATGTTGAAACCTGTCCAACAAACAGTAATCTTTCATTTACATAATGCAATTGGAATGTTTTCCTTTTTTTTAAATTATGATTTTCTTTGCTACCATAAGAAAAAACAATGCCTGTATGAATTTATTGTAGGTTGTAAGTTCTACCAATGATTTTAACATATATGTTTTATGGCAATCATGAAAATATACATATTTTGATGGATATCATTAATGCTATGAGTGAAACAAGAAAGAACTACAGTAGATCTGTGTTACTCCGGCCCTTAGCTTATCAGCCACCCGCATCATGTAACAGTGTACAACATGAACAAAAAAAAGTGCCACCACTATTGTACTTTGCATACGCAGATATTATTTTGATTCCAATTGCTTAGATACATACCATATTCCAACACTGCCTGAAACACATTAGTGCCCTTACGCACTAGCGGTTAACCGCGGGGGCGGCTAACCGCGCGGTTAGCCGCTTTCCCATTTAAAAATATGCAACCGCTTATGATTGTACACACTTCATAAAAGCGCCCCCGCGGTTAACCGCTAGTGCGTAAGGGCTCTTACATGAACTGAAACATGTAATCTTTGATATAGTTTTTTTAAGACATAAGTTTCACTTTACAAAATAAAAATTACATACTTACAATATACATATATATAAGAAATAACACGCGAGGGCGGGTTAAATATTAGTTTGAATGTAATAAGAATGTACTGAGATTCTACATAGCTACCTAATTGATGTAGGTAGTTGATAACAAATCGCAGTGAGTCAACGACTATTAGCAAAATGTGGGTAGTTGGGTCAAACGTCGTAATAAACAACGCCCGAGCCCCTAGGCACGATTCGTACGAATGCGCCACGAGTCAAGGCAAAGCGGAAATTGATAGTATTCGACAGCTAAGCATGTTCTGACTGCTGACCAGCACAGAACAGTAAGAACATAATAGAAGTGCTATAATGTCATAATTAGTATGAAAACCAGTGTCGCCAAACCCACACATTTAAACCGACAGTTATACAGTACACTACAAGTAAACTATGCCTTTGATTGGACAGCTTAATTTGAGTAAAAACTGACTTAGGTTATAAATTCAGCATTTCAATATGTACCCTAACGAACCAAGTTACGGTTTATTTTAGTATAACATCCCTAGGTATATTAGCTGTTTTGTTTCTCTTTGCTCAGAAATTCCAAATTCGAAAACATTCAGCTATTCCACAACAGAGGGTGTTGGTTTTCAATACATATAACTTTGAACCTCAACACATAAAGATAAGGTTGAAATTTGTGTCACTCTTAATTAATGACATTAACTTGACATTAACCTGATGCTATGCTCTAAGGGATGTCAGCCTTGTTATCGATAATTCACAAATAAATATATTTTTGTGCATTTTTTTTCTTTCTATTATATGAGTACAGGAGTATAGGTGTCACATTTTGGAGTATGTTTATTACTACTAAGTACGTCTTTTCATATTATTATATTTAAATAAAAAACGGAATAGAATAGTATAAATCTATATTTACAAAACAAACAGAAAATATGCATTATTTTAAATCTTGGAACTGCCGTAGGTTTGATGTATCGGTGGCCTTTGTTAGACTGCTTATTGCTGTTCGGCATCCAGTTAACTCGTCACGTTGCATTTATTATCCATTTCTCTTTTAAATTAGGCTCTTTGGAAAATCTATAAATAAATAGAACAAATGAAAGCTAAGGAAAAATAGAATAAAATTTAATATTTATAATGTTTGTCTTTTCTAAAGTATCGATACTGTCGATATGCGCTACAACCATCACTAAACCGACATTCGTTTGTTTATTGCAATAATATTCCAGAAAGTCTTGTTTGCTGTTCAATCTATATTAGTACTTATTTCTTATGGATTAAGGTTCATTTTGACTTAATATTTTTATAAATTTTTGACAAATTACGACAAGCGAAGTTGTAACATAAAATATATTTAAAATAAATTAAAATAAGACTTACCGATGGTATGAAATGCCTCGATTGCTGATATTATTTCGTCTGCTATCATTTTTCCACTCTAATACCGAACAACACGCTCTAAATAATGAATAAATATGGAAATAAGGTTTGACAGTTGACAACCGACTCGAATATTTTTCTGCGCACAACTGAGAGCGAGTTAGGTGATCTTACCTTACTAGTGACACGTGGGCCACGCCCACATCGCACTTCTATTATGTTCTTACTGTTCTGTGGGTAACAGTGACAACTATAATGACAACTATTCATCCACAAAAATATTAAATCAAAAGTTACTTCTTGGTTACTTCTAACACATACATAGGTAATGCATACACAAATTAATGACTTACCAAAAACAAAACATTCATTATAATTAAATTTATTTTCAGGTTGGTCGCTTGCCTTTCCTCCCAAGCTCAAACTTTCAGCAGAACGTCCTGACTGGAAGGTATTTGGATATCGGCTTTGAAGATATCCTAAACACTCCAGAGATGTGTGAAGTGGCCGGCCAACCCCATGCCGTGGTGGAAAGATCTTTAGGTTTATTGTAACACCTAACATAGTGTAACAACAAATTATTCTCTATCAATTTTTAAATAAACACATAAAAGTAATAACGCATTTTTATTGAAAACTCTTTATTTAAACGAAAAGGTCGTTAATTTTTAACAATGTCTAATATTCTCAGTTTACAAATCTTCTTTACTTCGTCTATTCCAGTTTCTATTTCTTGTTCCCTTGTGTTATGATAACGTTTCTGCAGTCCTTCAATAATAGACAGCACCTTGTTTTCTCTTGCGCAGATAATAAAGGGAAATCCGAATTTCTCCTTGTAACTGGAAAAAAAAATGGAATATTAAAATCAGTATGAACTTTATTACACCAACATTCTTGGCTGATTTGGAATACAAATGTCAGCAAAGAGCGAGCGAGAGTTTTTTTTTTACATTTTATTTATTTTTGCACGCAAAATGTTTTGATAATTGTAATTGTTTATAGAGCCATCTATCGGTAATATTTGTACTCATTTTATTGCAATCACAAACTTCAGTGTTATAGCAATCGAATAATAGATGGCGCTAATTTCATTTTAAAGTATAACTTAAATTTGAATAGATGGAGCCACTAATATTTCTTGCAAACTCCAAAACACGTAAAAAATACTCAAATTTATTTTATTCGAAAAAAATCTCAATGACGATAGTTATGTGAGTATAATTGATTGGACAACACGAATTGTTGTAGACACAAACAGCTACAGAATTTTGCGGAAACAAACACTGGTTTTGTAAGGATTTCTATATAGACAAATCAGATAGCTGCAAGTTATACTTTCATCATCATCATCTACGTTTCCACTGCTGGGACACGGGCCTCCTATGAGGGTAGGTATAACTTATGACGTTTACGGAGGGAGTTATATTTTACTAACCGTTTATTACATGAGTCGATGGTAGATTTTTGTTCGCTGGTGACGTCTTGAAGGCCGGCACTTCTCTGCTCCTCAGTGGATTCCTTTGTGAGCGCCCCTTGTGCGGCTAACCGTCCAGCGAGGTCTGGATGAGACTGCAATATTTCTAATTTACCTGAAAAATTATTAGTTATTAAAGCGTTTTACCAATGAAGAAAAATAATCTGTCTTTTAAAAGAGTCGAATTAAACAAATAACAATGTATCTGTGTATATAGGTATTAGTAGTTATGTGCGAAATAAAATTAGCTTATTATTAAACGTATACGACCACTGCAGCCAATCTCGATTAGGTACCTAAGCCCCACCTGGAGAAGATAGATCTCCTCCATAGTAGGCTATTCCTATCCCTATTCCACCATCCTCATAGTATAGTCACAGTATTATTAATAATATTGTAATACTGTGGTATAGTCGGATGAGACGCATGACTGACACGGGACACCACCAAAAAGACCATTCTAGGTATCTACCAACAGGTTTACATATCTTGTGCCTTTCTTATTTTGGTGAGTAGATTTCTAAACATAGGTAAATTAGGTACATATTGAAATAATAAAAGATACGGATTATGTAATACACTAGTGACTAGACCTTAGAAATACGATGCAGTCAGTTTGGGATCGATATAGGAACTTGCGTGTGTGGTGGTGTCTTTTGACATTCCATCTGTCTATCTGTTGCAAGGTTGCAATATTACACTTCCACCGCGGATTAGAATGAATTATTATATAGGTATTATTAAAATATCTACTTTTAATGAAAGATGACATCTTGGAGATAGTCATGAGTTCATGACCATATTTGTCACTAACTTTTTACCTGTGCTGTGCATCTGGCTTGTGCTGTGCTGTGCGAATTGCGATATCGCGAAATAATAATGCCTACAGTAGGTACCTAGGTACATAGTTAGGTATAGGCTGGTTGTTAGGTATACCGAACCTACATATATAGAGAGGTATAACGTTACATATATGTAGGTACCTACTAGCTTATCAACAATACCCATTCCTACTGTAACCCTTTATGGAGTTGATGTAAAAAATAACCTAAGTAGGTAAGTTTCACAATTGCTCTTCAAACAAATTGATTTCATCCAAATCGGTACCTAAATTGATTGATCATTGAGCAGTTAAAACGTAGGTACCTACCTAACAGAGAGACGGACGGACTTTCGTATATTTTATGTTAGTATGGATTTCTTTTTATTTAAGTAGATTTATCTAAGTCTTGGATGTGCGTTAATACGTAGGTAGGTAGTAAAGATCACGTTAACTCTGACGTCAGATTATCTTGAAACCAAACATTGTGATGTAAGTTAGTAAAATACTATAAAACACTAAAACCAAATCCATTCATCTGTTTGCATCAATTAGGTATTGCCGTAAAAACAAAAAAAAAAATTTGAATAATGTAGACGTGGGCATGATTAAATTATAGGTAGGTACTTAGCTTTGATTTTTGAGTCCAGAATAATTGTTAATTGTTCTGCTTACATAGGTTACCTACCTACCTCCTTCTACCTTGTAGGTACATACTAGGTACTTACAGCATTCAGCATACCTACCTACCTATGAAAAATTATTGTTATACCTACCTAAAGGTAGTTCTTAATAAATAGAGTTTTGGTAAGAACAATTATCTCAGTTACAATTTAGTAGGACAATTTGATTTTAAGTACTTGGCCAATAATGTGTTTTCAATTTGCTGATTTAGATTACTGATCTACATATTTACAAACTTTTGATTTAGCCTACCTACTATTATCTTTTCTCAGTGTCGCCTAGCAGTGTGATCGTGTAACAATTATGACAGAGTTATAAATATTCACCTTCAACACTAAGATTGTCCAAATATTTGTGGAACGCTGCACAAAGGTCGGCTAAGTTGTTGAACGGACGTTTTTTCTTTACTTGCACCGCGGCGTCGGCACACAGCTCTATGACATTCCCAAACACCCACTCAAACTGGTCATCAGCCATAGAATTTACTCCAGAGATTGTTACAGCTGACATTTTTAGTCTCACGTTTCGAATAACACTGAATTTTAAGTTGTTCGTTTGATCAATCGTGGGTCATTAGTTCATCGATAACTGTACACACCCATTAAGAGATAACTAACTACCTACCTATTATAAGCAATATTTTAACTTTGTATTTACATAATGGAACGTTTTTAGGTAGGTCTGTTATTTATAGAATTTTTTTTATAGGTCACCGAGCATCACAAGCTCTGAGAATTGATGAAAAGAGGATATCAAATTACCTATATAGGTAGGCGTAACTATTATTTATATAGACAACTATTAGATACCTATTTAGTTTAGTTTAACATACATTTTTAAAAACAAATGTCGATTATTTTAATATAATTATGGTTCCTGACATAGGTAATATTAGTACCTATAGGCTATAGACCTAGTACCTAATACCTATACAGAGAATGAATACTTAGCACAAATAGATAGATCACTATCTATAATCAATAATCATGATCAATAACTACCCACGAGCTACGTGCATCCATAATATTATCACTATTGATACCAATTGCCAACTCTATAATTACCATAGTTAGGTACATAGTTGCATATCTATAAATAACATCACGATAGCAAAGAGAAACCATATTTCCCTCCAATTTACATCTCGTTTTATAAATCACCGAATAAAGAGGAACAATGCGACATTTATGTGTCACTTGTATTGAGCAGGAACGGGGGATAAATCACGGTGCTAACGCGAGATGTCGCTTACGACCCCGTCGGGACTGCAGCGCGACAAATTGTCGCGAGGGAGCTACACGAATCGCAATATGAATGCAAAACCAATTTAATTGTGTTTCAAATTGTTACACTGTTTGATACAAAGGCTATTTTAATAATTTTCATTGTGATACATTTTTAACGATATACAAAATTCGATCAGGAGGCGGGATTCAAACCCGCGTGTCGAGTTTTTTTCTATAATATTTATAAAGCAACGCCCGTTTTGTCTAAAACCTAATAAATTATAATTAAGTATGTATACTAAAACTGTATGCTATCGGTATACGAGGGAGATCTATATCGATAGATCTGTTCTTATATCAATAAAAGAATGCAGGCTGTAGTGATTGGAGGGGCTAAAAGTAACTTCGTAAATATATCCAATCTGGAGTTCCGCAGGGCTCAATACTTGGACCTCTTTTATACAACGCTTATCTGTTTGATATTTTCTGTTTTCTCCACTCTATAATATAGATATTAATAAATGTTATTTACTGTAATGCTGTATGATTACGAATTAAACCTACTTATCTATATTATAAATGCGAAAGTTTGTGAGGTTGTGTAGGTATGTGTGTGTTTGATTCTCTTTCACACAAATAATACTGAACCGATTACAATGAAATTTAGCACACATATAGAGGGTAACTTGGATTAACACATTTCCACCTAATTTCCAGTTATTCTGGTTATAAACAGGACTATATAAATAAAATCACTGCTATGTTCAAAATTTTAAATAAAATTAAAAAAAACAACGTGTGGCACTCGGGGACTGCCGCGGTAAAGCTATGCATGCATGCATGCTATGCCTTCAAGCCACACCTCCGCCCGTCGGAGTGGGGAGCGTGAGGTTTTTTCGTTACGGAATTTCTCAATTCGGTCCCCGCGCTCAAGGCCCGCGATAGAAACTATGCAATAGCTTAATAAATGTATCACATACCTATAGGTAAGTAGTTAGTTATTAATAAGTTGTTTGTTGTGTTGTAACCATGTTTGATTGCAAATAAATGATTTGATTTTGAGTGTAAACTCTACGTTATCATTAAACTCAAGAGACTCCATATAAGTATAATTAAAGTTGCAGAGACTAATTGAATAAAAAAAATCTTTACTTAGTTTAAGTACCTAGGTACCTGGGTAAATCCACCAAATATTAAAAATTCGAAAGTAACTTTGTCGACAGACATGTAAGTTTGTCTGTACCTTCTTCACGATTCATCGCAAACCCGATAATTTGATGAAATTTGGTATAGGTACCTAGGTACCTACCTACCTACTTTGAGACCCGAGAAATTTCCCGGGCGGAAAGCTATTAGGTACCTACCTAGATACTAACCTACGTACCTATCTACGTCCTATCCTATCCTATCTTATCCTATCCTTCTAATAAATGCGAATATCCTTCTAATAATTTGTGAGGATGGATGTGTGTCATGTGTGTGTATGTGTCTATGTTTGTTACTCTTTCACGCAAATAAGTACTACTGAACCAGTACATATATAGGTAGGTGGTAACTTGGATTAAAATTGGTAACTTGGATTGAAATCCTACGGGAACTGGAACTATGCAGGTTTTTCTTTGAAAACGCGGGCGGAAAGCTAGTCACAGATAATATAATACTACCTAGGTACTCGGTACTTAATATATCGTCGCTATGCTATTATGAAAGGGTTTAGTGCTATAGGTACCTACTTAAGAACCTAAGGTGTATTTTACTACTTAGTTGATAGGTAATCTAAAGTCTAAACCAACCAAATCCGAGTGATTTCAACGCATTTATAGATCATTTCTTGTTACGTATATAGGTAATGTACCTAATGTTGGTTTTTTTGTTACCGTCAGGAATAATTAATAAAACGTTAGTAACTCATCTAACCATTTTACTCCAATTGCAAATTTCATACTCTTTAGTGACTTGGAGAAATAATATAGATGCATACCTATATAATTATATATTTATGTATTGGTATGTATTGGTAGGTATATTAAATGAAAGATTTTTTAGATTCCTGGTCTGTTTACACGTTGTAAATTTTTATGCTCATAATAGTATTTATTGCGGACATTAAAAATTAATTAACTAACATTAGGTAATATCTCTATAAATTACCTACAAACACAATTTACCACACAAAACATTACGACAGTGACACTCTAGAGAAATCAAATGTGGAGCTTTAAAATTATATGGAAACAATAAACATAAAAGCTTTGGTGTGCGCGTTGCATGTGATTGCTGTGAATTAATTAAATGTGGTTTTCATTAGCTCTAATAAAGGCGGTAGAGCGCGCTTGTGTCCGCCATGTTGATTATAAAGCGCGGCAAACGAAACGACTGCCAGGGCGGGGCCTCGCGCATAGATAACAAATGCTCTAAGCTCGAGCGACGGTCTCACCGACTCACCGCCTCACTTACCTGCCTCATAAAATCCACCAATATTCAAATCTTCTCTTAATCCATCCATAAGATATCAAAAGCGGTGCATATTTGATGCCGGATCGCTTTTAATAAAGGTTTAATGATTTACATTGATTCTTTCGGTGTATCTTTTTAATGGGGTGCTAAAATACTGTATAGGTATTTCTTTATCTTTGGGTTATAAACATAAAAAAGTAATTTACTATAATACCTACTCATTATAGCTATGTAGAATGAGGAAAATGATTTTTTTAATGTTGAAGGTTGGTTTTTTCACTGAGAAACTTTAAGATAGCTAAATCTTATTTGATTTGTTCATCCATCATTAACGTTTTATTTTATGTGTTGTAGACTTTGCACCGGAAAACTGAGTTTATTCAAAATATATTATTACGGGTTTTCACAATGGTTTTCATGTGACTTTTCTTGTTTTTATGTACTAAGTGCTTCTTTAAAATCTGATAGTGAAGTAAGCTGTAACGTGAATAAGAATTAGGAAGATCTCTCGTGTTGATATAAGTATTACCTAATAAAAATTATCTACCTACTCTTTTACAAGTGAGGTAGGTCCGAGGAACATTGTAATACCTATCTACATACTGTTATGATATTATTAATTACTTATACAAGGTATTTATACTTAGGATACTTGATATTAATTACTTATACTTGTATAAGGTATTAGGTAACTACCTATAAATAGGAAATTGTGTTTGACTGTCTTTCTTTTACTTCGCATCCAAAGCAATTGTACGTGATGTGACTTTTGTACCTGTAGACAAAAATTAATAGGTACCTACTTATATATAGTTAACTGGCTAGAGACTTTCCGTCTAGAATAGAGTTATGATTTTTTTTTTTTTTTTGTATGGTGTTTCTCAATGTTAGCCAGAAGGGCTACTACATTTTAACGCGGACGCGGGGGTGAACTGAAGGTTCACCCTGGTAGCGACATGCACAAGGGCGTCCCCCCTTGACGGGGACCACGAACCTCGGCTTGAGCTGTCGCTTGAGTGGAGGAGGCCAGAAGGGCCCTAATCGGACGGGAAAGAGTTATGAGTGAGGCTACTTTATACCGCGGTGAACCATTCTCATGGGAATTTTCTTTGACCACACGGGTCACCAGTCACCACTCACCAGTGAAGCCGCGGGCGCTAAGGGTACCTACCTAATCCGCTACTTAGCTAGCTCATTAACTATTATAATATTATGTACTTAGGTACAGCTATTTGATTAAAAGTTAAAAGTACAACTTTTCTCTGCAAATAGGTAAGTTACAAATCATCCTAAAATTAAACATATTTTAAATCATACATACATTATTTTTAAGTAGGTATGGTATTAAAACAACCATGAAAACAAACCTTAAAAAATGTCGACAGTCGACACTAATCTGTTATCTCTTCATATGGATGTTTAGTTATAGCCCTAACCCGTCACGTCACTGTATAGTTGATGCAGCAGTGATTTACAGTGTGATCGGTTCCTACAATATATCCCAAGTTTACTTTAGACAATCCGTGAGCGATGTACAATAACGTGAATAATTTATTTACACGCGACAGGGTAAACTAGAACCCTTTATCTCGGGTTTTAGTTCAGATAAAATAGATAATGTGTTTCTTTATGGCAGAAATCGTAAAACTGTATCGTAATACTGGCGTCATGGGGCTAGGACGCGACGGAGGTTGACATGTGGGTAAGGTATACCTATATTATGTGTTTTGTTTGGTGTACGTACCTATATAATTGATATGGGAATGGCATTGAATGAACATAAAAGGTTTATGTATACGTTTCTAGGAATAGAAGAAGATATTTTAATAGAAGTAAATAGGTTTACCGTTTAATATGGAAGCTTCTTTGGGATGTGTTAAAAATAGACTCGAATATCGACCTACCTGTCGTCTACTTAAATTAAAGCCTACCAACCTAAATATAGGTATAAAATAGGATAATAATTTTATATACTGAAACGACAGATTTTTTACACTTCTGAAAAATTGAACATTTCACACTAGGTATAAGTAATCATCACGATTCACGACTCTACATAGTTAAACACCACAATCACGAAACGATAACTATCCCTTACCATAAGTAACCTAACTACAGGAAAAAGAGCGTTCCTGAAATTTGTATGCCATAGAAGTTCGGTTCCAGGCGATGCGGCGGCGGTTGATTTATGCTGGCGTGCGGCGCGGGCGCGGCAGGTACGCGGCCGTTTATAGCAGAACTTTAATTTACAACCGCTCTAAATAACGTGGATTTACTGCGCGCTTTTATTGGCCCGCTAGACGCTACCCGCCCTACCTCCCCACTTCCCGATATCCCCTTTGTTTGAATCGAATTTAATGTGATGCATTATGTTTTTTAGCTTTTAATGACACGACTTTCCATGTGTGATGGCTTTATCTTTGTATATTTTTGAGTTTTAATTAGCCTATGTAAATGAATATTAATTTGAATAAGTAGATAGGTACCTAGGTAGATACGATTTTAATTAGGTACCTATCTCAAAAATATAATAAACTTCTATCACAATTTTAATCATAAAATAAGGTAGGTACATTATACATACTTACCTATACCTACCAAGTAGGTAGGTACCTGCTTAAAATTTAAATATGTCGCGCGGGGATTTCTGTTTCTTTTTAGTATTTATTGTTAGTAGATAAAAATATTTATAAATATTAACCTTTACTAATTAGGTACCTATGTGATAGAAAGTCCACATATTTTTAGCAATATTTTGAAAAGATATTCACGCTATGACTAGGTAAATTAGTAGGTACCTAGTTTCAGTATAAATGGGAAACCCAAACATATCAAAGTAGGTACCTACCTTGATGATAATAATATCAAAAATCGTTATAT
The DNA here is from genome assembly GCF_905220415.1 of Colias croceus. Lineage (NCBI taxonomy): Eukaryota > Metazoa > Arthropoda > Insecta > Lepidoptera > Pieridae > Colias > Colias croceus. The sequence goes on along the minus strand of NC_059541.1, from coordinate 5,651,003 downwards.
GAAATAATAACCTCAGGCTTTAGATAACATTTATTGTATCATAAATTTAAATTATATAAACATGAATGTGTATTGTGTGTGCATTTATACATATAGGATACCTACCTAGCGTATAGGCATATTGTCGATAAAGGTAGGAAAGAACCAGGTTGTGTAAAACTTATCTATATGTAGGTACCTTATTCTAGTTAAATCAGTACTAACCTAGTATTTAACTACATACCTAGTTCTAAGTTGATAAGTTACATTATAAATAAATTGATTCAATTGTAACATCATCCAGTTCCTAAAGGCACATAGTTTATAGTTAAATTTTTTCTTACATTATTATTTGAATCGTACAAGTCCACTATCAACAACAATTCTTTTGTCAAGCTCTTTGCTATATGTGATAACGAAAATTGGTGGGATTTTTTATCTTAAAGGTGGAATTTATCGAGTAATCGTGAAAAGCTCTCTCTCGGCAAGGCCACGTCATATCCGTCATTATCTACAGAGAGAAAGCGGATGCTAACACCGGCAACTTAAAAGGCATGCAGCCCTTTGTCGGCGTAATCTTTAACTTTTAATTGCACTTGCAAAACTAAATGTCTTTATTGCTCTGAACAGTTTTGTGATAACGCTGAAAGATACAATAGCATGAAAGTCTGCATAAGTACTGTATTTTCTATTCTTTGGTACCTACTGATAAATGTAAGCCGGCCAACTTTTTTATGCATTTTATGTGAAAGAAAACAAGGGAATAAATGCAGAGTTATCAAGATTTCGGTACATTTTATTCCATGGCATTATTCCTTATGTACTTATCTACGCGAATAACAATTCTACAATTCAAAACTATTTAATTAATTTTATTGCCAGCACGGATCGTCTTTCAACGTCTAATCTAAGCCTATTAAACATCACGAAGCCGTCTCGGATCTCTGAATGCATTTCCAAGTATCCAACCCGAATCCCGATATAATTGTAAAAAATAAAACGCAGGATGGACAACAAACACGTTTTACCTAAGTGTAATTTTCATCTGGTGCGATTCCGTAACTTATTAACCCTTTTCAGTTCATCTTAAATGATGATCTAAATAAAGGTAAATAAAGTTTAAAGTCGTATATTGCAACTTTAATTTATGGCGTTTTTTGTTAGGATGAAGTTTTATAGCGTTGGCGGCTGAGTAATAATTGGAAGCGGGGATGCGTTAGCGCAGTAAAGCTGCAATTGACCAGAAAATAACGAGCTCTCTCATATGTAAATATATAGGTATGCTTCGAATATGCCGTCCATTCCCAGCTGCTGTGCGAGTAGTTTTATTATCTAAAGTATTTACTTTTTACTTATCGACAGCACTTGTGAATATTAGTACGTGAGTATGTTTTTAGACTCATAATTATGTGCCTACCTAAGGTATCTTCTATAGATAATACTAGACCTACTCATTGAGTTAATATGTAGGTACCTATACGTAGTAGGTAGTAGGTACAAAGTAAACTCAATGAACATACTGCTCTTATTTTGTAGTTCTGTTTACATAATGAACACTAACATAAATACTTTATATAGGTATATTAATTACCGTAGTTACGGTTCTTGATTTGCGTTTGGAAATCTCGATTAAATAATAGACATTAGAGACAAGCTCTTTCATAATATCATTAAAAGGTCAACACAACACATTTACAACGTTTGTTAACGTTAATTTGATAAAAAAACAGTAAAAGTATAACTCGCGCAAACAAGAATCAATAAACTAGTTTCTAAACACAATCCGTAATGGTTATGGACCCGCTGCGAGCGAACAGTGAGTCCATACAAGTCGATGATGATTCCATAAATTTATATAGTGCATAATAAAAAGGCTGCTTGGAACAAAACGTCGTCACCTCCGTTTATGAACAGCCGTACGGCGGGTGCACCCAATCATTGTTCTTTGTAAGCCCTAGCGAGTCCATACCGAACTTAATTACCGTGGAAATTGGTGAATGGCCCGCTTTATTGGATTTTAGCGACTTTACATTGTGACTGATTAAGCGCCTAATACTTACTAGCTACGTGGTAAACAGTTTCGCCTTGACATTAATGAAACATTGCCTGATTTTATGTCAGACGCGGGCCGAAAGTTTACATAGGGGTGCTAATTAGATATCTATAAAACTTTAATTGGTTCTGAACACAAATTAATTGCTGTGCGCTAAAATGCGTATGCTGCGTTCATTATTTTACTTGTGATAAATAAATAACCTAATTTTAATTGTGGGAACATAATAAAACTTGAAACGTCGAAAATACGAGCCATAAATAGTTTTGAAATTCAGGCTCTCCTTTTTGTTCAAGGCTTGTTCAAGGCTTGTTTGTTCTTTGTATTGAAACATAAAACCAAATTTAACATATTCCAATCTACAGTTCATATATTAAAAATCTCCAATAGTACATAAAGGTGTTACATAAGCCATGACCCGCGTCCATGGGTGATGGGCGCGAGGCGGAGTCAAGCGAAGTGACGCGGGCGTAGTGCGCGGGCGGCGGATAACGCTCGGACAAAGGCGGACATGAAAAGCGCCGCCGAATCTGCTTATCACACCGTTTGATTGTTCGTTGGCCGCGCACTAATAATGCCCTCTATATATCAACTCTCACGTGGGCATGTGAATGCAGCGATATCATGTACTTACCTACGTGGTATAATTAAGGAAGGGCGATTGAAAATGGTTATATGGAATTTAAATGAAAAAGCATTGTTTGGGTGAAGCTGTAAGAATTTTTATTAAAAATTGTTATAAGTAAGTATGCTGTATCATGAATGTATGTATTGTTAGATGAATTAATCAAGAACGCACATCACTATAGGTAGTCGAGGACACGTCCCCTCCCTAATGCTGGCAGGTGTCAGTCGATTGCGCGGGAAGAAAGCAGTGTGACGCGACATTCCTTTTGGCTAGATTAAAAACTATGAATTAATTTAAAGTCTTTTTAATATCCTATTAAGTAGGTATTAAGTAGGTATTATATTATGTAGGTACCACAAAATACATAATGAATGGTCCTCTTCAGATTAAGGTACCTATTTTACCTCAACATTTAATTAACTCATATCTATCTTTAAAATTTTTGTAACATATAATGGTGTAAATAAATGATTTGTTTATTTATTTATAACTAGTAACTACCTACTCATTCTGTTATTTTTTTTAAATGTCTACTTATATAAATATTATTTTAAAGAGAAATTTAATTGAAGTAAATAGTAATGTGTAATTCATTATTTTATAATATTAATAGATACCATTAGTAATTACTACCATAATTTAGCGCTTAGTTGCTTCTATAAATTGCAAGAAAGCTATAAAATTGTAAAAAGATCGTATAAACTAAGTACACACCGTTGTACCTACCTACGAAAGATTCTAGAGCTACCTACTCATACTAAAAAAAATATGAAGGTAATTTGTATCTTAGGTACCTATCTAATGACCTAAAAAAAGGATTAACCATGGTGTTTCCATATGTGTTAGATATCAACTTTGAAAATTGGATAGACTATAACTTCGAAAATTAAAAAAAAAGCTTTATTCAAAAAATATTTTCTAGATGGACACGATTAAAAATATATGTCCATTAATTAAAAAGCAATATAATGATATCCAAAAAGTTGAAATCGTGTATTAATTTAGTTTAGGTACTTTTAAGATTCAGACGTTTGCAGTTAAAGTTCCGCAAATTATACCTTCCGAGTTCCAACCTTATCCAACCTTAAGGGAACCCAACTAACTACGCTTTTACAACGTTTTATGGCACATAATCGCCGTTCTTATTAAAATTTAAGTGCTTGCCTTTCCTTATGCAGCTACAATAACGAATCCTTATTGGCATTTACCTTAAATTGACTTACATAATTATATTGATGCAGTATACTGTAATGTATATAGCGCAAGTACACAGGAACGCAATTAATAGTTGATCTAACGGAGTTGCAGCTTTCACTTCCCGTCGTGAACGTTGGAATGCATCATCATCGTTATCATCAGCAGCCTCATTGACGTTACTAAATACATAAGGTCCCTGAAGATTTCGCTCATATTCCGTCACGCTGGGAAAAAGTGGTTGCATACCATTTTGACAAAATAATTAACTCTACGCACGCTCTATTGCCCGGTTCCTATATTTGAAAAACGATCCGTTTTAGTTACGAATAGTAGTATAATTAACCAAGCGTAAGCGAAAATCGTTCCTATAAAAAACGTCTCGTCAAGCAACTTACCGTCGGCTTCCTACTGACGGATGGGAGGGTTACTATTAACGAACGGTAAGCATATTGTATGGAGAAGACAGTTTATCGCGTTCCTATAAATATTTTTAACGTCATTATGCTGTCAAAGTTACTATTCGTATAGCAGTTTGTTTACCCGTCGATTTCGGGCGGTTAAATTCTTACTATTTCATTGTTTCCGCTTCAATATCGAAATGTGGAGTTCAAATAGTGATAGAGAAGTGTTTAATATTATATCGAATTTCGGAAGAAGATAGTGGGCGTGAAAGAGTATATATTATAGAGAAGGAGTGGATTTTTTTGCGACCCTGGATTCTCACGAATTTCAATTGAGATTTCGACTTGATAAAGAATCTGTTGAACAATTACTTCTTGAAATTTATCCAGACGTACGAATAAAAGGAGCCAGGTTAGTTTAATGGAGGCATTAATATTATACCAAACACGTCTAACCTTATTACATAGGTACCTAATTTATGTTGTCATTTCAGGAATCATGGGGTATCTCCATAACATCAATTACTGTTGACGCTGAGGTTCTATGCTTTAGGCACAATATCGATATCAGTGGCAGACCTATTTCCCTTGGTCACGGCATCACGCGTGAACGGGTGGACCGATTTCGATAATTATTTTTTTATAATATTCCTTGAAGTAGGTACGAGGATGGTTATTATGGAAAGAAAACATAAACATGTACCAAGGGCGAAGCCGGGGTGGACCACTAGTATATATATATATGTCTATGTTTGCAATGTAGAAATCAATTTTTTAAACATTGTATTGTAAATAATAAAAAATAAATAAAAGTACATAATAAAATGGAATAAAAGTTTTATTTCTTTATTACAGTTTAATTTTACATAGTAATATGTAACTACATAATATATGCTAAAGAACTGTCCTGTGATTCTTACGCGACAACCCTCCATCGATTATCATCTTCTATATTATATTCCTTAACGCTGTAATAGGCTCTCTGAACTAAATACATTTTTTACATAAGATTTACATTTAGCACTAACAAATTCTTTTTCTACCGTATGTCTAGATATATTGCTTAATAATATACAAAAATTAATTAGTTATTGTGTGTTCAGTATTTCAATTATTGTGTGTTCAGTATTTCAATTATTTCTTCATAATATTTGTCCATCATCCTTATTATGTTTGAATTTTTTGGCTGAAAATAAAAAGTTTTCCTGGTATTTGACTTTTTGCATTAAATGTGTTGGTCAACGAAGTCCAACATTCATCCTTTAATTTATTAGTAGAAGCATTAGTCTCCTTACTGGTTATAATAATTGAGCAACCTCGTCTTTACTCATAGCCTTCTTCGATTTCTGTAACAGAAATACCTGGGGGCCTAGACAAAAACCAAGCGTTTTCAATGCAAGCGTTTTCCGCTCACGCTAAGGACTTGACATTAGCGTGTTGAAATTGGTAGACAAGTTACACATGGAACGCTGAACGCCCATTCCGCAGCGTTACCCGAAACATTCTATAATTGAGTCGATACATATCAAACTCCGGTAAGTCCACTCCCCGCCAAAATTGAGATAACAATGGCGCCAATTTTGAATTGTAAAACTAAACCAGTCTGTACTTTTCAAAGTTAGGTAAGTCAATCGTATCTTTATTAAAATAAGGTTTAAAGTTAATATTTTTTTTCAAACTCCGGTATGTCCATCGACAGTGGTTTATCAAACTCAGGTAAGTCCATTTCGACCAATCACAGCGCAGTATGGCACTAAAATGGCTGCCATTTCTCTCAATTTTGTTGAAGCTAACATGTGTGACCAATGCTTAGAAATCGTTTTAATTGATAAATGATGGAAGAAAACAGTTTTACTATAGAGGTGGTGGTTCTAGACAAAGCAAGGAAAAAAACAATACCAAAAGCTAAAACAGACAAGGCTCAGAAAACAGCTAAAAGATAAATGAAACTGACGCACAGCACACGCACAGTAGTTATTTCCAGCCATGAAGCCCAGGGCCGTACTGATATTTTTTCAACCGTTTTGATTTATTGACCCCTCTCTTTGCCCAGCAGTGGGATGATAAAGGTTAATAATAATAATAATTTGTATCTTTTATTTTACATATTTTATTTTAATGTCCTATACTTACAACGCAACAGACTATCTACCCATTTCCACCACCTCAGTACGTCCCAAAACTGAGTTCTATCAAATCCCTGTAAGTCCATTAGAGATTTTTCAAATTCCTGTAAGTCCAAGACGATGTTTTTCAAAACCCGGTAAGTTTTGCTGGTATTTATCAAACGCCTGTATGTCCAGATTTAAATCTAATTTTGTGGCATAATCATCAAGTAATACATTTCTTTTTCTTCGTAAAAATAATTCTAATGTATTATATTATATCCGTCAAAAATTATAAAGCTCCAAACATATTGTTTTTTTAAGTTATTAAAAATACCTCGATTCCCACATTTCTGTTAGAATGGACTTACCGGAGTTTGATATGTATCGACTCAATTAGTCTATGGAATAGTGTGTAGCAAGTGTCAACTGTCAATTGTCAAAGAGTCAATAGGTATCTGTTACTGTCAAAGTTCAAACATTGAGCCATTTCCAAATGCGACTAAAAGTAAAAATTGCTATTTTAGTAATTATGAATAATATGGCTATTTAAAATGTTATGATGATTAATATAAGTAACCTATAAGCATACAAAATAGTATGAACTGAGACGAATTCGGGTATATTTGGTATGGTGACGTTTGTTCTTTGTAATGTCTTAATAATTTATCACTGTCGTTTTAATTCTTTGCTAATTTTTTTATAGTTTTGCCTCATAAAGGGGATAAATGATGCATCAAAAATTTGCTTTTAATCGTGAAACAGGAAAATATAACTTTGATTCGCTTCCCGGTAACCGATTGAGCTGAAATTTTGTATATGTATGTAAATTGGATAGGTAGCGATGAAACATTATCATGACATAGAGCTGATTTGATGAGTTTGGGCTGATTCGTATTGAAAAATACACTAAAAATTATTAAATAAAAATAACTGCGTTAAAAACAACCGACTTCAAAAACGGAAAAGTAAAATATAAAAAAGATTTGATATTATTAATTACTACATATTATTTAGATGTGCTATTTACTAAAAAGGTTTGAAGTCGGCGCCAAGCACTAAACACTTAGTATTAAGCTGGTGCACCAACATTAATAATAATGTAATTAAGGACATTTTGTATTTGAAGCTTTTTAATTATATTTTGTTATTATTTTTTAAAACTCCTTTTATACTACAAATATTAATTTTATAAGTGCATATATTATTAATAAAACATATTATTTTAAAGAATATTTTTAATTTTTATCTTCAATGGAAATGAAATTTTTACATTGCTTTCACAAATTACTAACACAATATACTGTTATACACTAATAATAATAATAAATGATAATACACAAGTAAGAAATACTTTACTTTTTTTAGTACAAGTACTACACCAAATTAGAATTTAAGTAACATAATTATGTTCTGCCCTTCATTCTCAATGGTCAGATAATTTTTATCTGGGGAATAAATGTTGCGGTTTGACAGCTTTTGTATAGATATCTGGCTATTGAAAATTCAGCCCTTATACTATGTATTCTATGCCTAATGTAATTAAATATGATATTTATTCATATTCACTTGTTGCATTCCTTAATGTATAAAATATGTTACAAAAGAATAAGATTAAAACTACATAAACAAAATTGAAAGGCCCCCTGTTTGACTTAAGAGTGTCCGAAGCAAAAAGTAAGCGGCAGACGATTTTAAAGAAGAAATATAAAGGCGTACTTACCGGCGTAATATCCATTTTTAATAAATATATAAACAGTCGTCGTTGTATTGTTATTCTTTAATTATAAAACTTGACAATGAATCAACAATGAATGACAATAATTTGACAACTGACAAGCAATGCACGCGTGCGCGAGAAAAACGTTCCGTTTTTGCTTTCTGTGTAACGCATTAGGTTGTTTAGAAGGAAAATTATCACGCAGATGTCTACAAATATATAGTTCTTTAGTATTAGTTCTTTATTAATAAGAAACTGTATTCTTAAAGTTTATAATTCGGCTGTATATTTAACTTATTTTGTCCTGAATTTTGTGTAATTTTAATTTCAATTTGGCTTATAACGAAACGCACATCTGTGAGTGAAGAGGGCTCGGTATTTTTATGACCAACGGATGTCCGTCGATAGCACGTCAAGAAATAAAATTGTGGAACGGTATTAACGACTCGTAGTTAGTTCTAGAAAAACGGATAGTAGCTTTGATACTATGACGATCCGTTGAATATAGGAACCGGGCATATACCTACGACTTCGCTCTACGACCTACGTCTACGTCATGCGTGATGCAGATTTAATAGTCGTTGATTTCCTTCAACGACAATAGATATAATGATTTATATTGCGCAAAAAAAAACATTTATTTTCATGGTTTAGATTTCTGATTTAATAGTCGTTGATTTCCTTCAACGACAATAGATATAATGATTTATATTGCGCAAAAAAAAAACATTTTTAATCATGATTTAGATTTCTATGATTTTTATTTATTTAAATTTCGATTTTCGGTTTGACTCCTACTAGCGTTAGCTACTCTTAAGTATTCTGTGCTCGTAGGTACCTCAACCTACTACCTTTTTCCTGTATGTTACGTTAAATATAGTTAGTACCTATAAATAGTTTAATGTTCATTTATAACCCTTAATTTCTGTACAAAATTATGAACGTAGGGGAAGTGGGCCCAAAGGGGGCACCTTACCGGAAAATTAAAAAAAGTGAAGTTTGAAAAGAAGTTAAACCATTTATTTTTTTGCAAAAAGTTCCATTAATAAATACTTTTGAATGCTAAGTGGTTAAACTTGTCAAAAGTTAAAGTATATAATAATTATTAACAGTTTACTAAAAGCCTACGATTGCCTGCTTTGCCCGAAGGGGAGGCCTAAAGCGGGCTTTCGTTTAGGGCAAAACGGGCAGTAGTTGGATAAAGCGGGCAGGCCTGGATTTAAACAGCAGATTTCAAAATATACAGCAACAAATAATATATATAATAAACTAGTGATCCGCCCCGGCTTCGCCCGTGGTACCTACATGTTTAAACTATCTTATCTCTCAAGTTAGATCGAACTGCACATAGTGTGCGAATTTTATTATAATCGGTTTAGTGGTTTAGGAGTCCATTGAGGACAAACATTGTGACACGAGATTTATATATATTAAGATAGAGTAAAAGACAAAAATATTTTATAAGTTATGCATTGGTTATGCATTTCAAACAGTCACACAATTATTTTTAAATTTAAATATGAAACAAAGGAACTTTAAAAAAATAAAAGTCTCATAAAGTCTCATAACAAAATTAAAAATAAATTTATAATTGTCATTAATGATGAAACATATTATAAAGGTCAGCATAACATGTGAACGACAAGTATTTAAACAAAATAAATCCTAAAATAATGTAATAGGTAGGTATACAAGTTCCATAAATTCTTGTTTAGACAGCCCGTAAAATAAAGAGTCCACGTATTCCAAAAGCTCCATACCTTGTTCCGTAGAAAAGACGGTAGTAAACCTAACAATTAGCTCATTACACGAACCCGATTTAAGATGTCTTTGCAATGTCGTTCTTGGAATCCCATATTTAGTTGCTACTTTTTTGACAGGTTTTCCTAACTCTTGCACTTCACGCATTGCTTGCTGCATAGCCATGAGGCTTGTGAAGTTTTACGCTTATATTTACTAACCATCTGAAAGGAAAAAGCAAATTCTAAAGCAAAAAATTAACAAAAGAATGTAACATTTTAGCGGACGGGGCAAAGCGGGCGCGTGCCCGCTTTACCCTGCCCGCTTTGCCTTTTTCGACATTTGAAAGGTTCAGACGAAATTCTAGCCTCAAGATTTTTAGACATGTGGATTTTTATGGAACCAAAATACGGCCAGATAGCCACTTAATAACTAACAAATTTTGGTTAAAGAATTGTAAAGACCAAAATAAAAAGAACACATATTACATACCTTGCAATATTTTTCAAAAATCATCGAAAAACATTTATTTGTTGCAGCTTGTAAATGCGTGCTCGCAAGCGAATCGAACGATTGCCGCGCGTTGGGAGGGGTGCGGGGATCGTCCTCACGCGTCGCGCGCCCGCCATTATTTAAAATTTCGATACTATACTGAGTGCCCGCTTTAGGCTCTATGCCCACTTTAGGCCTCCTTCCCCTATGTACCGAAAATGTACTACATCTACCGATACGATCTGTAGTAATTTTGTGCAATAAAATTTAATTGGTTTCTACTGAACTACAATATTATAGAGCATACTGAGTGAGCGCGGCAAACGTGGAACATCGACCAAATAGTTGTAAACCACTTATAATCCTATTGTAACTAAACGGATTGCTTTGAAATAAAACATTGATTTTTCATGTATGGTACGAAATCGTGGAGAGTTTGCATTATTGTATTTATTACTAGAAACCTGTCTTATAATCTATAATTCTATAGGAACCTATTTATTCAGGGCGGTATGAGGGGCGTGAACAAAAATATACCTACCTACTTTAAGTTTTATAATTAAATTATTAGGTACCTACCTGTGTGATTTCGAAAGTCTACCTACCTATCACATTAACGAATAAGAGCATATAACAGAAATCACACTACATCTTTTACAACTAAGATATTATATTCACATATTTAACAGACTCCGTCCGCGCGGATGTCGGTCTTCGTGTGGATGGTTTATTTCTCCATTTTGAGTAACTCTGACAATCACATCTTATAAATATCTATAATTGTACCCAAATACGGCTAGGCCTATAATAATAGGTACGCAACGTGTATTCGCGGTTCTACAGAACAACGTCTATGGATAAAACTTGTATACGTAGTATATTATTATTAGTCTGTGATAAAACTGAAAAATTAAATTTATTTTTTTTCCACGTATTTTTCCAGGATAAAAAGTATCCTATTTTACCCCCAGGATAATAAGGTACCTATAATTATACCAAGTTTCATCGAAATCGAACCGTTAGATTTCACGTGATGCCTTCACATACAGACAGACAGACAAAAAATTTTTAATCACATATTTGAGTTTGGTATCGATCCAGTAACACCCCCTGGTATTTATTTTTTCAATATTTTCAATGTACAGAATTGACCCTTCTACAGATTTATTATAGTTAGGTATGTATAGATAATTTATTTTGTTTTAATTAGGTTCGTCGTCGTGCGCAAGTACTAGGCACTCTCTTCTCGGGCACAGCTACGTGTTATTTTGGAAAACGAAGAATACATTTTATTGACATTTTTATTCCCAACTATGTCATTATTTGTCTGAACATGTTGACCAGTAATCTTCTAGAGTAAAGGTAAAGGATAACACAAGAAGCGAACTAGTTTTCTTAAAAATAAAGAGTCGAAAAACCATTCATTAGAGAACAATAAGTATAGCTGTACCTCATAAACAGATTACTTAAATATCCATAGAAGTTTAACTAAGACAATTAGGGCGGGTTCTTCATCGGGGATTACCGTCGCGTCGGCACCTTTTGAGTTTTGACAATTGACAATAAACGCTTTGTTTTAGTTGCCTTTTTTGCAACTTTTTTAGAAATTACTAGAAATCGCGTAAACTGGGGATTCCCGTTACAGTCAAGATATTTTCACGATAGGTAGTACCTATCTCAATATAGATATTATAAAACATTATAACTCCATTTAATTACATTCAATATTATTTACTAGATATATGTTATAATATGTATATCTAATGGAACTTGTAAAAGGTCTGGAAATCAAGTTCTTAAGTAATTTTAGAAAACATTTAATATCATAAAAACTTATGCTCTACCTATGAAAACAGGTACCTACCTATGATGAAAGTACATACCTATACAATTATTTAAATAGGAACTACATAATATTAAGTAGTAGGTAAGTATGCTTAGAAGGTAAGTAGTTCCTGAAATAAGCCAGGGCGAAAAGTCACTTATAAAAAGCTATATCATACTCAAAAAAGTTTTCTTATAAACTGATATTTTTTAAATAGCTCGGAGTCGTTTTCTTTTAGTAACTATTTGAATTATCACAAAGCTCATAAATTCTGCAAACAATAAAATTGAGAAAAAAATTCTTACGAATAGATCAAGTTAATCGTCTTTTGAATAGTTGCCATAACATGACTTTGATTAACGGTGTCCAATAATCATAAAATAAAAATTTTCTTTTTCCTTCCTCTGATACTCAACATTTCAAGTTGTTATTAATATCGTACCTATCTACCTATAAAACTTCAAAGGTACCTTTTCTTTATTTTCGGACTAGCTGCGCTCCGCGGTCTCACACGCGTAGCTCCGCTCCTGTTGCCTAGCTTGCCTTCCTCGATGGGCTTTCTAACACCGGGAGACTTTTTCAAATCGGACCAGTATAGTTCCTAATATTAGCGCGTTCAAACAAACAAACTCTTCAGCTTTATAATATTACTTAGTATAGATTTTAAAACTGAAAATGCCTTTATAAAGCATCTATAATTATTATAAGCTGAAATAGCTAAAAATCTTCAAACTGAGTACTGTAGGTATTCCATCTACTTACAGACCTTCACCAAAAATTCAGATACCTACCTACTAACATTATAATATATTATATGAATTGGTTTCTACGAAGTCTTAATTAGATAGGTACCTACCAGGCTCCGGAGACAACTATTCCCACTGGTGTTAAAAAACTTATATAAAATATGTTATAAATTATCCATCGCGATCGAACTAAACATATTAACAACAATGATTAATTCACACGAAGGAACGACGCCATAACACCAGTCGGATTTAAACTTGGAATTTGGTAAGGGCAACTTTACCGGGCGTTTATTGACCGAGCCGTGGACAAAGACGCTGCATTTATGACATCGTAAAACTTACTATTGAAACGAGCAGCTCCAAACTCAACGCACCGCACTTATTGTTCAGACTTAAATAAGATATCCATTTTTTATTGTTTAGCCCATTACGGCCAGCGTTTGTACATATTTTGACTCGGACGCCTTTTCAGAACACGTCGTTTGAGATAAGCCGACTTTTTCACTTCGCAAAATGGTCGCATGCTGAAATAGCGCCTACCTCCGGCCTACGTTACAACTTACACATAAACATGCCTATTGTTATTGTGTATTCTTTGAAACGTTACAAAGAAAGAGACAATGGAAATACATACGTTCTGAAAGGCTTCGGTTTGAGTTTATTGGTTTAATTATTAGTTGTACCTTTATATTTTGCCGACATTTAGGTATACAGTTTTCTAAAATCATGTTTAATGTCGGTAGCTCCAATATGATAATAATATTATATTTTTAATTTATTATATCAAAGTCATTTAATATTTTAGCGCCACCTTATCGAAAAAAATATCTAAAATTATGCACATGACCCATGACATATTTTAGAACTCTTATTTACTAGGAAGGATTAAGCACATAATTATTCAAAAACACTCAAAGCATGTAAAGTCAGTCTAAATGGACGGTTTTCAACGTATTTTATACCACACAATAAATTAGAAGAGCAATAACCATAAATCTTCGTTCACGTCAAATCGCATCACATATTCATGGCTTAAGTTTGATATTTAAAACGAACCTGTCGATGGCAAATGTGTTCTGACGTTTTTGTATTAAAAAAGAACATTGCATATTTGCTACAAGGCTGTACGTTAAATTAAATATTTTTGACGTGACAACGTCTTATAATTCGATAGAGCCGGCTGCACGCACGAAAAAACATGACTCATGCGGCGTTACCTCGCTCTGAGGCGTTCCATGTAAGGCTTGTAGTGCAAGCGAGAGCGCGGAACGAGCGACAAAGAAGCACGTTGTCAGTTGTCACGTTCAACTATCGTCAGTAAACCGACTTTACAGACAACCAATTTTTTTTAATCTCTACGTAGTTATCTATGAATCAGTTTACCATAATACAAAAATCATCATGAATAGTTAGAGTCGATTTTTTGTTAGGTACTGTAAGTAGTTGAAAAGAGTCTGAGATATTATATTACAGTAATATTTCTGATTATAACTTAAAATAGGTATTATGTTTAAGTTCCTTTACATGTAGGTACCTAATAACCTCAAACACGCTGAAATTAATTCAACCTGAACAAAAAAATCATTTAGGTACCTACCTACCAGAAAACACCTCAAATTTATTATCTATTCTCATTTGCTTATGTACCTAATTCAGATAGAATTTTTTTATTGATGAAGAAATTTAACTATTTTTCACTTTACCTTCCACAGTTTTAGCTAACTGGATGCTTTATACTACATCATAATATAAAATAATATTTATTAATAACTAGCTTACCGCCCGCAGCTTCGCCCGCTTTGTCTAAAACCTTATAAATTATATACTAAAACCTTCCTCTTGAATCACTCTATCTATTAAAAAAAACCGCATCAAAATCCGTTGCGTAGGTACCTAGTTTTAAAGATTTAAGCATACAAAGGGACATAGGGACATATGGACAGAGAAAGCGACTTTGTTTTATACTATGTATAATGTAGTGATGACACATAATAAAGTAATATTACAACATTTTTGGTAACATACATTTCCCCAAATAACTAGACGTAATACGATGATAACATTAAGTATTACAAATATACTTATCTAAATGCGAAATAATTGTGATTTGTGACGTGACAAACAAACATCAGTAAAGATAAACTGATCTCCTATTGGTGCTATTTACTACGTCGACAAACTTGAGTAAACACTCAAGAACAATAAGTGAGAAAAATTAAAGATGGTTGAGTAACCACAATAAGTTTCCATGACATCTATTAGCCAATCTATCTATATTTATATCTGTATTGAGTACCTAGAATTAACACAAGTATTTGCGTAACGTCCTTTTCTGGATCCCTAGAAGAATAATTATAACCATCAGGTGAGGATGGAAATTGGAAATATTCTAGGGGAAATGTCCAACTATTTTCACTATTTTAATGTCATACGCCATGAAGGATACCTATATTTTATAATATTAGGTATATATATCAGTCATTCTAGAAAATCAATTTACTAGACTGAGAGCTTAAAAAAATATTTATATTTATTTTCCTAAAGCTTATAGTATATTTAATTATTTAGGTAGGTATTTATGTGTGATTCATCCAATTCATGAAAAATGAAAATGGATTAGCCGATTATACGTCTAGCCGATAGTGGAAAAGTAGGTACTTAACGTAACGAAATCTAAAACACTCTATACCGCCAAAATGAGCCTACATATTATCTAAATATAATATAATTATATAATAAAAACTAGCTTTCCGCCC
Source organism: Colias croceus (assembly GCF_905220415.1). Taxonomy (NCBI): domain Eukaryota; kingdom Metazoa; phylum Arthropoda; class Insecta; order Lepidoptera; family Pieridae; genus Colias; species Colias croceus. Next base: position 5,635,358 of record NC_059541.1, on the reverse strand, counting down.
GCGGCTTCGCCCGCGTTTTCAGAGAAAACCCCGCATAGTTCCCTTTCCCGTGGGATTTCCGGGATAAAACCTATCCTATCTCTCAAGTTGGATCAAACCGCACATGGTATGCGAATTTTATTATAATCGGTTAAGTGGTTTAGGAGTCCATTGAGGACAAACATTGTGACACGAGATTTATAAGAAGATAATTGCCAAATGTGTTGCTATGTGTAGCGTAATAAAAATCTAGAACGGCTTGACAAATTTAGCATTTTTTTTAAACATTTTTTGTTAAGGCACTTAATTATGGAGCAATAACATGAACATGAACAATAACAATAGCATTAACGTCGGGGCATGCAAGTTATATTCTACACTGAAAAAACGTAACGGTTATAAATAAACAAGTTGCTGCTATTTACAACCGAGTAACTTGCTTCGGAGGGAGCCTGCAAAGTTTGTTGCTAAAATTATACAAGTCAACTTTGTTATCGTATGTTGGTAATATAAACCCAGTAAGTTGGTCAAAAAATACATATTAAAGGTTTGTTGCTTTTAACCTATTCACTCAGTAAACTTAACTAACCTATTTACTATAGTGAATCGTGTTACTCTGTTAACAATAACCAACGTGCTCTGCTGTTTTTAGCAAAGTAATTCAGTGAGTTCAAATATTTTGCTTCGTAAAACTAGCTAAGTAACACGATAATGTTAATCATATTTATTGGGTAGGGACAACCAATCTACTTTGTCACTTCTACTCAATTAAAAATTTGTATACGTAGCCAAGTTACTGGGTAATGTCAATCGTGTTCATTGGGTAACTATAACTAAATATACTCTGTTCTTTCTAGTCAATTAAGATTGGTATATTTAGCCAAGTTACTTTGTATTCTTAGGCGGGTTTATTAGGTAACCATAGCTAAAATACTTTGTTGCAAGTACTAATTCAAACGACACATATTGAGCTATATATTTTCAGTATAAGCTAACCTGTGAATGTTCGTAAAACCTATACAAGGTGTAACAGAAAGGGGATATACACATCCGAACAGGCCGTGATGTACTGATGAAACTGAACAACTTTTCCCAAGGAAAATGGGTCGAAAGATGAAAAAAAATTAAACCTCTCCATTATTTTCCTCTTTTGACCATAAGGTCTTTGGGAAAAGTTGTTCAGTTTCATCAGTACATCACGCGCTGCTTAGATGTGTACCCCTTTCTTTTACACCCTGCATACAATGTGAGGTCAGCTCATACTGCTTTCAGTATCAGCTCATACTGCTTTCAGTATTTACCTAGTTCGATTTGTTGTCATTTGTACCATTATTAGTGCAGGGGGCAAAATTTTGGCATGTCGGAAAAAAAGCCAATGAAACGTTCATGTAGGAAAACAACACTCATTTTGCCGACACACCAAAAACTAAGAAAAAACTGAAAGAAAATAATGCACATTAATGAAATTAGCTTTATTCAGTACAATCATTTCAAGTAACATACTACATACACTTTAAATACTACTACTTTTAAAAATAGTACACAATTCACAATGTGAAGAAACGATACTGGAGTTCTGTATTTTAATTTTCACAATAACAGGGTGAAATATAAATCATGAGCAAACTTTTAAGGAATGACTCAGACTACGAACCTGAACAACTTTAATTAGATATAGGGCCAAATCCAACATCGTAAAAGAAATATCAGCTGTTTCATATACAAAAGTGGAATTATCTACTCTGCCAAAATCTACGGAACAGCTGATTTTATTTCGCGATGTTGGAGTTTGTTCTCTAATGAAAGTGGTTTAGGTTTGTTTACATTAAAAAAAAAACAATCATTATGGTAATGTAAGCAAGTTACTACACCTAAATATTGTACTTATATGTATTTGATAAGTCAAAAGTTTAGGCAAAACCTATAGAATAAGCTAGGAGAATAAGTAACCTTTTTGATCTAATAATTTTATTACAACCCAACAAGGAAACATTGAAACATAATTCACATTCGTCGTCGGGAAAATGATCATAAATGCAACTAAAACATAAACATTTTTTGCACCAAAAAAATTAAAGTACAATAAGCTCTTTACATATTGATCGTTTTCTATTATAAAATGTTCTGGTTGAACCTCGTTACAAAATGTGAAAGAACCACACCCAAAACACTTTTTAGATAAAATGAAATGTGTCTTCACCCAAGGCCATTTTAAGTATTCAAGCAACTGGAAATGATTTTTATCCAAAAAATTGTCAACATCTAGGATCATAGACTTGTTTGATGTGTAGATATTATATCGGAACTATATCGTACCTAATGTAATTAACTAAAGTAATAGGTATTTGATTAAAGTAATAGATATATGACAATATCTTGCTTGATCAGAAGTAACTTACTAATTCAAATATTTTTGGCTTGATTGTGGGGAAGCTTTCAGTGATTTCGGTATATTGTCCTTTGGTTTTCAAAATCTTTTTCTAGCTGTAAACAAATAAAAAAAAACGTAAGTAGGTAAGTATACAAAACTAATTAAACTAAAGCAGACAAAAAATTCTAAAAAACTGCACTCACCAGAAGATATCCTTTGGGTTTTTTAAGAGCCGCGTATTCATTGTATTGAGGTATTGGAGCTATAGTTAACTATTTTGCAGAAATTAGCCTCGTCTCTGTAGTTTCTTGCCACTTTAGTTCTAAGGCTGTCCATGGCTCAGAGGAGTTTTTGAGCCATAATAGTTTGTCTTCTGCATCTTGCTCTTCTATAATAGTTTGATTAAAATTCACAATGATGATGAAAAGTTATTGTTTTTAATGTAAATTTGAATCTGCTTTGTAGGTAGGTGCTGAGGCGGCGCTTCAACAGACACGTTCGTCACTCGACTATGATTTGATAGAAATGGCTGACTTTGCGGGCTACGCAGCCAATTCCTTGTTTAATTTTTATCAAGTTACTCGGTCAAAAATAGTATTCGCTCCATTGTTAATTGCCGAGCTGTGCTTATCTCCCAATAGATAAGTTACTTGTTTATTTTTAAGTAAGAAACACGGTTATATGCATCATAGAAAGTTATTTAATTTTAGCCAAATAATATTATGTCTAAATTTAAATGATTTACTTGTCATTCAATTATAATGTAAGCTTGTTTATTTTTAACCGAACTCTTGTGTAAATCGTAACCAACTATGGTTAAGTCTAAAATTAAATAACTTGCTTATAATTAAATAATAACGTAAGCTTGTCTATTTTGAACCTAATTCGGTAAAGGTAATATTGACCGAGTCGGTAATTTTGAAATAAATAAGTACTTTTTTAATAATAGCCAAGAATATTTAGCAATACTTGCTTGTATAATACTAGCAAAGCTTTATTGCACATTTTAAATATGTCTTGATTGAATGCAGCAGAATAATTTTTAACCGAGCTAAATTGGTACTTTGCTAAAGAAAATTTTTCTCAGTGTATAGCTGTCCCGGCATACGTAAAATTTGTGCGAATTTTCATATAATTTTTTATTTTTATTGGCACCAATTTGTTACTTGTCTCTTGTCTTGTCCGAGCAGTTGCTCAGTTCCCATATAAACTTTTTTCCGATTCGATAGTAGGTACCTACCCACCTAGCTAGAATTAAGTACATATACTATTTTGAAGATTATCGATTCTTAAATAGTACCACACTAAACAGGTACGTACCTATACTTACTGCGATTTTGCTATAAAATCGGCTCCATCTTTTGCTAGGCGATATTAGATATACATAAATATGTAAAAAAGTACCTAGTGTTAGATGAGATCAAGAACGTACATCACTAGTCGCGGAAACGTCCCCTCCCTAATGCTGGCAGATGTCACTTGTCAGTCGATGGCGCGGAAAGAGTGTAACTGTGACGCGACATTCCTTTTGGCTTAATTAAAAAACTATTACTTCATTTAAAGTTCTTTCAATATCTTACATAATTCAGAAGTGGTATGTTCTCACGAGCACAAACGATAATCTGATTGTGTGACCTTGCTCGCGGTACACGTGGTGACAAGTTTGAAATATATCGTCGGTGTGGTATATGGTGCCCAAAAGACCTTGGTGAGCTCCATCCATATTGTTTTTTTTTTCATATTGTCTAAATTCTGTTTGGATTACTAGAACATTAAATAAACAATAACTAGTGAATATTAAAACATTCTAAGTGTGTGGACTATTATAATAATAAATTATAATATTTTGAATTTATAGAAGATAATTTTAAAAACTTAATTTCTATTTCATTTCTTGTGTGCGTTATATATAGTGGACAATTACTATAGAATAACATATGTGTCAAATAACATAATATGTGTGAAGTGTATATATGTGAATCAGAACAATTTAATAAAACCTAAGTCTAATTAGATTCTTAATATAGAACAATTCGTTATAAACCTAATTTTAAGTAGATTTTAATTAAATAGTAAGTGTAATATGGGTCGCTCCAATGATAGGAAACGGGCTCGTAGTAGCACAAGTTCTTCATCTTCCTCTTCTGGGGAAGGTGGGAAAAAGCTCAAAAATAGTATAAGGAAGAAGGAAAGGAGGATCAAGGAATTGAAAGAATTAGTCAGACAGTTAAGAAAGAAGAATATGCCCGCTAGGAGTGGAACACCGCCCATATCTAAGTCGAGTACCAGTTTTGATAAGGATATGCGACCTGTTGTGCGTTATGTAGGGCGTAACGACTTTGTACCAGAATTTAACCCCCAAACAACATCAGTATCGATTGAACATTGGATTCGGAACTTAGAGAGCACAGCCAGGATGCATGGGTGGGATGAACGTACCCTAGTATGCAATTGCACCTCAAAATTGAGTGGGTACGCTAAAGCGTGGTATGAACAACAGGCTTCATATGAGATTAATTGGGACGAGTGGAAGGAAAAGTTAATAAAGGCATTTCCTTTCACCAAGAATAAACTTTCTCAGATTAGGGAACTCGTCAATAGGGTGAGGTTGCCAGATGAGGACCCAATTGAATTTTTCTACACAAAGCTGGGTATTGGAATGTCTTGCCATCTGAGTGATGAAGTCATAACTGAAGCTGTCATTGGGACACTTGGTAACAAGCTGTGGGAAGTTGGTGCTAAGTCAGCCGGGTGCCGTGATAGTGGTTCTCTTTTGCAATATTTAGCTAGCATTAATTCTGCAGATTTGGGCAATGATAATAGTCAGCCAAGCACCTCCAGACCTAGTGACCAAAAATTAAATAAAACAACAAAATGCTTTTCATGTGGCAAAATTGGCCATAAGGCTAGCAGGTGCTATAGGAGTACTAAGAAAACAACTCAAGTTCAGAACAAAAATAAAACTGATAAAAGGTGTTCATTTTGTGATCGGGTTGGTCATGTTGAAGCTGACTGTTTCAAGAAACGGATCCAGAAACATTGCAATTTCTGTGATATTAAGGGTCACACTCTTGATGAATGTAGGAAACGGTCAAGAGCGAGTCCTCAAAACAAACTGGTGCGAAAAGTTCAGACAGTATGCAATGATGTATCAGACAAAAAGTATTTTAAAACTGTACTGATTAATGGGAACCCTGCTGAAGCTTTTGTTGATTTTGGTAGTTCTTGCAATACTATGAAGCAGAGTTTTTGTGAGCGACAAAAATTGGAATGCACAACTGGTAATGACATGGTTATAAAGGGCTATGGTGATGCTCTTACTCTACCTCTTGGTTTGACTACAGCTGTGTTGACGGTGGATGGACTTGAGTTGGAGACTAAGTTTTATGTTGTACCAGATCAAGTTCAAGATTTTGATATTTTAGTGGGACAGCCATTTACTGAAGCGGAAGACGTTGTGGTGGTGAAGACTGCTTCTCAACTTAGCGTCTTCAAAAGAGATATGGCTTTGGAACTTGCAGAGCTGTGTGAAGACATTGAAAAGGTGCGTCTCTACCCTTATGTTGATGTTGTGTTAAATCCAGGCTTGAATAAGGTAACAGAACTGACCCATTGGCTAGGGGTATCATGGATGTGAAGCCCAGTGAACAGAGACTGCCAATGCATGAAAAGGACATACTGAGTGGGGAAGTAGAGAGTGAAGATGGATCAGTCGTTATAAAACTTATAAATAGGACACATGGACAGATTGAACTAAAAAGTGAAGAATGTGTAGCTCGAGCTGAATTGAAGAACATGGTCGAGGAACCAGTGAATGTACCTAAATTGGGTGATCACTTGACTGCTGAGGAACAAGAAGCTTTAAACTCACTTCTCGAGAACTATAGCGGGTGTTTTGCTAGCAACGGAATGGAGTTAGGGAACTGTAACATTGAAATGAACATCAAACTGACAGCAAACAAGGTAATTAATTACAAGCCGTACCGGATGTCCTTTCATGAAAGAGAGGTGGTAAGAAATATTGTGGCAGAGTTACTTGGAGCTCGTATAGTGGAGAAGTCAACTTCGCCTTATGCAAGTCCTGTACTGCTAGTGAAGAAGAGGGATGGGGGCTATCGCATGTGCGTTGACTATCGAGCATTGAATAAAATTACCGAAAAAGAAAGATATCCCCTACCTGTCATTCAAGATCTACTGGACAGACTTGTTGATAAGACAATGTTCTGTTGTTTGGACCTGGCGAATGGCTATCACCAAATTAAAATAGCAGCAGACTCGAGACCTTACACGGGTTTCGTCACACCTGATGGTCATTTTCAATACCGGATGATGAGTTTTGGGCTTTGTAACGCTCCCGCCGTATTTCAGCGGGCCATGAACGAAATACTTGCTCCTGTTATTCATGAGTGTGCGGAGGTGTACATTGATGACGTCATAATTTGGGGTAATGACGTCGCTAGTTGTCTGGACAATCTCAGGAAAGTTTTAGAGTTGATTGATGCTGCTGGTGTCAAATTGAAGCGGAGTAAGTGCTCATTCCTTACCAAAACTGTAGAATATCTTGGACATGAGATTCATGGAGGAGAGATACGACCATCTTCTCGCAAAATAACAGCTGTTGCGGACTTCAGGGCTCCCAGTAATGTACACGAGCTTCGTCAATTCTTAGGGTTGGCTAGCTACTTTCGCAAGTTTATTAAAGGGTTTGCTACAATTGCGAAGCCACTTACAATGTTGACCAAGAAGACTGCTGAGTGGAGCTGAGGTACCGAACAGACTGAAGCTATGGAAACATTAAAGAGGGTACTTACTTCTGATCCAGTCCTTGCGATTTATAATCCGAATCGTGAAACACAGATCCACACTGATGCTTCGAAGTTGGGTCTGGGTGGAGTGCTACTACAGCGACAAGAAAATGGCGACTGGAAAGCTGTTGCTTACGCGAGCAGACAGACCACAGCTACTGAGGTAAACTACCATAGTTTCGAACTTGAGGCGTTAGCTGTCGTCTTTAGCATTCAAAAATTCAAAGTGTACGTAACGGGTATTAAATTTCGAGTTGTGACAGATTGTTCAGCTCTGCGACTGGCATGGTCGAAAAGAGACTTGTCACCTCGCATAGCGCGTTGGTGGCTTGATCTGCAAGAATATGATTTTGACGTGGAACATCGACCTGGGACATCTATGGTACACGTGGACGCGCTCAGTCGAAATCCTATTGCAATTAAGCATATCGAGGAGAAGGACTTTATTAATGCCTTACAAGATGCTGATGAAGATATTCAGTCAACTATTACGAATTTACAACTGGAGTTAGACGCTAATAAACATAAAAAGGATGGGTTATCTAAGGACTACAAAATTGTAAACGAATTGTTGTGTCGTATTGTGGATGGTTCTGCTAAGCCTGTTGTGCCTAAAAGCGCGAGATGGCATATCATGAAGACTTATCACGACAACAATGGTCATTAAGGTGTAGAAAAGTGTCTGGAGGCTATTCAAGCCAAATATTGGTTTCCTAAAATGCGGAAAAGTGTAGAACGGTATGTGTCAAGCTGCATTGGTTGTCAGTTCGCCAAGAAACCGACTGGTAAACAGCCTGGGCTCTTACACCCGATTCCAAGAGCTCCTGTGCCTTTCGACACCCTACATGTCGATCATTTAGGGCCGTTTTGCAAAAGTAATGGGAAAACATATTTTTGCTCTGATAGATGGGTTTACAAAATTTGTGTGGTTAGAAGCTGTTGCCAGCGCCAATGCAAAAGGAGCTATTACTGCCCTAAATAGAATAATTCAAGTTTTTGGCTATCCCACAAGGATAGTGAGCGACAGAGGCACGGCATTCACCGGACGCGAATTTAAGGAATATTGCAGTGAGTCCGGAATAAAGCATGTTCTGAATGCCGTGGCGACTCCACGTGCAAATGGGCAGGTTGAGCGCCTAAACCGCACCATTCTTAATTCGCTAACCGCTCATATGGGCGAGGAGCAAAAAGGGTGGGATAAATACCTGCCTACAGTACAGCTAGGCATCAACTCGACCGTGAGCCAAGGGACTGGCAAATCGCCGTTGGAGCTATTATGTGGTTTGAGACCCCGTTTAGCTGGGGATATACAGGGAGCGTCATATGCGCCATCAGAGATAGCCCCGAACAGAGAGGAAGCCTCCCGCAAAATTATTGATAACGCGGCACGAATGAAACTGCGGTATGACAAGGGTCGTCGTGCTAGTTTACCAATTGCAGTTGGTAGCTTAGTGGTGGTCGAACGAAAAATTTTGCGACCAGGGTTGTCCAGTGGCAAGCTGATCCCTAAATACGCGGGACCATATAAGGTTACTGCAGTTTTGCCTAACGATCGTTACGAAGTCACGTCAGCTGCTAAGGGCAAAAGGGCCTATAAAAACATAATGGCACGTGACAAACTGAAGTTATGGCGAGCTCGATGTGAGTCGTCATCTGATGATAGCGCTACCTAATGGTGTTTTGAATTATTATCAATGAGCAGTTTCGTGTTTTGATTGGTTACTGCGTCGCATATCTTGTGCCAATTAAAGTAGTTTGCCTATGGGGCCTTATACATTTGATTTTATGTAAGAATTATGCCTCCGGGGCCTGTCGCTGTCCGCAGTGGTTACCTCCGGATATCTGATACAATACTTGCCTCCGGGGCCTAGTGTATTTGTTAACACTTGTTTTCCGAGCCTGTTCACACTGAAATAACTTATGTTGCCTGAGGGGCCAAGGCATCATTGTCGTATTGTACGCTTGCCTTAGGGGCCTTAGCATAGTCGGCCAATGTCTTGCTTGCCGTGAGGGGCCTCAGCACTATCACCGAAGCCTGCGTTTGCCTCAGGGGCCTCGCATAGATGGCTTGCCTCAGGGGCCTTAGCAATATCAACGAATCCTGCATTGCCTCAGGGGCCTCGCAGAGATGGCTTACCTCAGGGGCCTTAGCAATATCAACGAATCCTGCATTGCCCTAGGGGCCTCGCAGAGATGGCTTGCCTCAGGGGCCTTAGCAATATCAACGAATCCTGCATTGCCCTAGGGGCCTCGCAGAGATGGCTTGCCTCAGGGGCCTTAGCAATATCAACGAATCCTGCATTGCCCTAGGGGCCTCGCAGAGATGGCTTGCCTCAGGGGCCTTAGCAATATCTACGAATTCTGTATTGCCTCAGGGGCCTCGCAGAGATGGCTTGCCTCAAGGGCCTTAGCTGAAGAGCTGCCGAAGCTGTCCGTTCGAGAAGCAAGAATCGTTGAGTCCGCGGGAATGAGTGAGTTCCGGTGGCCAGCCGGGGGAACTTCCTTCGGGGACCGAAGAGTTGCAGGATGGCCGAGCTGTTAGATGAGATCAAGAACGTACATCACTAGTCGCGGAAACGTCCCCTCCCTAATGCTGGCAGATGTCACCTGTCAGTCGATGGCGCGGAAAGAGTGTAACTGTGACGCGACATTCCTTTTGGCTTAATTAAAAAACTATTACTTCATTTAAAGTTCTTTCAATATCTTACACTAGGTATGTATCAAAAAAAAACATTTCGTACTTAATAAATATTAGATATTACTTTATAATCAGGAAAGAAGGATTAATGTTTAATATCTTGTTTAATTATCATGTTTAATAATTTTAATATCTGTACTGATACGATTTGCAACTTTTGAATTATTTTTATAGTGCATATCACTGAACGATATAGTACCTAACAATATTTTATGACTAAATCAGTATAACAAAAGGTCTGTCAAAGTTATTCCTAATCATCTTTAATCATCTTTTCAGTATGTAATATTTAATTCATTATTCAGTAGGATCAAAAGCCAAAAAAGCACACCACTCAAAGCCTACCTACCGAAATGAAAACTATAGGTACAAAATCTATCGCTACTGCTTACCTATATACCTACACTAATACACTTAGGTAGTAAAACTCAGGCATACTTAAGTGTAGGTAGCAGAAGATACGATTCAGTAGGTATACAGTAGGTATAATTACTTTAAAACATGTTCGTAACGTAAAAACTAAAAATAAAATAGGAAAAACCCTGAACAAAACTCTACAGACGCTTGGCGCCCCTATATGATTTGTTTCGGCCTTCAAACTTTTAGTGCCAAAGTAGGTACCTACTGTTATTTATCGGTAACATCTATGTTATATAATATTGATAGCCTTTATTACGTGAGCAATATAACAAAGATGTTAGTTTTAAACTTTATGAACAAAGTGTGTGCATGGTATCACATTACTGCGACGTAATCAAGATATGGTATGGACACGAAGGAAAAGCGGGATTAAAAATTCATTTAGCCGCTTTCATGTTCGCCGATAATCCGGACCTTATCAAGATATCAATTCATGAGGATTAAGCCCGCCTAGTTAAATAGAATCCACTGATAAGAGCTTATTATTATCTGATGTTGATATTTTTTAAATGACTAAAATTTCGTTTTAATTGTGGTTTAATTATTTGGAAGTTTCGAACTTCGATTGAAAATTGTGAAGTTTCTTATCGATTCTTACAAAGAGTTTCTAACTCTTTGTAGGCAAGTTGTCTGGTATTCCAATTCCTTGCATGTAATTAACCTGAACCGAGAAAAAGAAGATTGTACCAACATCAGTTTCTAAGAAGCTCTAAGCTAATCGTGATTTAATTAACAAATGAAACAAGGATGCATCACTCGTTAAACATCCGATGCGCTATTGTGCTACACCTACTGATGTTTGTCGTCCCCGTAATGACGCGGACGGGTCTGATGATTTAATGAAACTGTAGATTCTGTTGACATTGTCCGCCTGTTAGGCGTGACGTGTTAACGACCTGTAAGACTGCTGTCAAAGAGTAAACAGTGCAAGGAAAGGCAAACATGTAAGGAATAAGGATTGTTTGCTTAGCGCCGGGCCGCTGTGTGATAGTCGGGGAGCGCGGCGGTGGTCGCCCCATTCGCCGTGCGTTTATTCGCTCACCGCCAATCGTGGACCTGCTGCATGTTGTACTTTAAAGATGGCCACTTTTTTCGCCTGATATATAAAAGTCTTCTTAATTCGCAAGAATGTACGTCGATGGATCGTATACGATTTGCAAAATTTGTCTGTGACCTGTCTGTATTAATCATAGAGGGATTTTTTGAGGATTTTTTTTTGTTTCTAGTCTAGCATATAGCTCTCACAGCATACAGCTTTTAAAATTAAAGTTTAATATTTATTTACACAGGTTTTAATAATTACCTACTTTACCTACCTCTGACACATGATTAATTATTCATGTGCTTCTATCAAGGTATAAAATCATCTATTCAATAAAAAAATATTACCACCTACCTACTTATATGAAATTTCGGATACTTACCTACAAGAAATACTGATTACTTATACCCAATCATATTATTATCTAGAATTACCTACGACTAGTAATGTTGAAACTGTTGCTTTAATTTGCCAGCGACTCTACATTTTTTAAATATTTGACCAGCTGAAGGTATTCTGAATTATAAAATATATTTTATGGGCTTACCTTATGCAAAATCAGGTGTTCAGTCCTATCCTATGTGTTGTAAATACACAGATTTGCAGAACGAGTGTCGAGTATAAATATTGTAATAAAATAGCTGTAAGGTATGTAAAATAAAATGAATAAATAAATAATTATTATCATTGTCAGTATAAAAGCAAGAATACCTTTTATGCGGACGCGATTTTTTGAAGTTATATAGGTGAAGTACCTATAACTTCAAAATCAGCGCGATGGAGAAAAATGATGAGAGTGAATTTTTACGATGCGCGCGCACACCGACACCTAAATTTAACAGCATGAAGTTAGTTCTAGGTGGTATGAAAATTGATAACTATGTTCAAGTTGTATATTCTTGTATATTCTAGTATTTTTTTTTCCATACGGACGGATACAGAAGTATAACTTCTAACGCGTGTAGGTACCTACATAAGTAGGTACACACACTCTTTTTTTTAATAATTTTAATCTTTTTAAAGGATAGGTATAGGAGAGAATAAAAGAGCTAGTGAATAATATTTATTGTTTCTCAAAATCTAAAACTAAAAATATCGCAACTCGAAATATTACAGAAAACATCAGTGAAATGTTCAAAATATATCCTGATTCCTGTACCACGAATCTAGGTATCTATAATTTAAAATTCGATAGAAATTGGCTATCTATTAATAACGATAGCAGACGATTTTCATCTCATACATACCTAGTTTATGGGTCTCCTTCCGTTGACCAACAGATAAGTACTTTTTTAGGAAAAATTTTATTTTCTACATCGAATTTTAAACGACATCTAGGTAGTCGCTATTGCGTTGCTTACTCCTTCTCAATTCATTTTTATTATTATTCATAATATATTCATAATATCATATATTAAAAAACAAGATTCAAGATACGTTCAGAATGTGGGTTCTTGTAGGTAGGTACTAAAACTAAAAATAATAGCAACATAGGTAGAATGTCGTCATTTATTAAGCCTCACTCTCTGAACACTCTCTCCTAAACACCCATGGGTTTAGGAGTCCATTGAGGACAAACATTGTGACACGTCACACGAGCTTTATATAATATATTGCTATACCTACCGGGAAAAAACGTGCGAAAGCGTTTTCATAATAAAGTCTAGGTATGTTAAAAAAATCAATGAAAAATTAAAATATTTTATACAAAAATAATATCCGTAGCCAAATACGACATCACATCTCTGTATTGATTGAATCATGGCTCTTTTTTCATGTGTTATGTATTGGTGGCACCAAATAGCGATTGAACATGGTCGAATTGATTATCTTCTTCCTACGCTAAGACCCGTTGAAATAAGTAGTTTGACTCTCTGCTAGCAACCCACGAACGGGAACATAGGTAACTAGTATTGCTTTATTTAAGATTTTTGTCTACGATGAGCTAAGATAATAAACCATAGCCGAATTAAATTATACTGAAATTATATAATTAACTAGCTTACCGCCCGCGGCTTCGCCCGCTTTCTCTAAAACGATTTGAGATTTAAACTATCCTATCTCTCAAGTTGGATCGAACTGCACATGGTGTGCGAATTTTATTATAATCGGTTAAGTGGTTTAGGAGTCCATTGAGGACAAACATTGTGACACGAGATTTATATACTTATATTAAGATTTACTGATTTTCGGTGTAACTCTACATTTAAAGAAAAAATAGCTTTATTGCGCAATGCACATTTAATAGAGAGTTAATAAAATTATAAAACTTAAACTAAGTAGAAAATGTAATGTTTGTTAACGTGATATAACTTACAATCACTAAAAGTACCTAGGTAACATGAACCCACATATTTTATGAATCTAGAACTTTTAAAAGCTGTAAAGCTCGCTACATAACATTTTACAATGCTTAAGTTTGTTAGGTCGATTTCATTCATGAACTTGCCAAAGCATCGAACGGGGTGATTCCGTCATATCTTTTAGAAATATTTCGAGATTACAAAAAGAAAGGAAGGTTATATAAATAAAATCTTAAGGTAGGTATAGGTACCCAAATTCTTAGAAAAATAATTAATTTAAAAATTAAGATATCTACTGGCTATGCTTACACTCACGATAATATAATATTATGATGATATAAATATATTATACGTTTAAGTATTATACCGATCTAGGGTCATTGCGCCAGTTCGCGTCCACTTAGTGCAGTTGGAAAGTTTGAAGGAGAAAATAAAAATGTTCCAGAACAAATTTCAACGCAAAATTTATGTAACGTGTTCATTACATAGTCTATTATAAGATTTACTTTCAATTGTGTTGGAAATATCATGTGGTTTTTATTTATCTAGATAAATAGCAGAATTAGGCGTTTTACCCAGTTCGCGTCCAAAAATTCCAGTTTGCGTCCACCAGCTTAGAAAAAGAATTAAGAGTGTATTGGGTGATATTTTATTCCGGTTTTTCCTTTTGAGGTTCGGAACCCTAAAATCAACATTATTATTAATATAATTCACTGTAAGGAAACTGGAAAAACTTATTTATATTTATCTTTTCATCATAAATAGAACTAAAAATTAACAAAAAACAACGTTACGTTATGTAAATAAATAATCAAGTAATCATCAATACATATAATAAAATTCTAGAAAAGTCGTGTCTGTACAATCAAAATATATAAAAAAAAATTAGCAGGTGCTATTATTAAATTGATCCCAAACCCAAAACTGTAGTTAAAAAATTTTTTGTCTGTTTGTCTGTTTGTCGGTTTGTCTGTTTGTCTGTATGTTCGTGCACGCTAATCTCAGAAACGGCTTATCCGATTAAGATGCGGTTTTCACTAATATATTGTGGTAATCTTCATTTAACATTTAGTGTTTATTTCATGTCAATCGGTTCGTAAATAAAAAAGTTATGACCATTTAAGTATTCACGGCGAACATTTGCTAAGGCATTCTATACACTGTACGATAAAACGTAAGTTATCTGTTACAATTATTATTCCTGTAAATGTCCAAGTGATCATATCGAAAGTGCCCAAGGGTGGAGGGGGGTTTTTGGTCAAATTAGAATTATTCTTACTTCTAGGGAAAATTTTATACATAAAATGTCCTTTAAATTATGTCGTATTATATTTTTAATACCCGACGCAAAAAGATGGGTGATAAGTGTTTGACCGCTATGTGTGTCTGTGTGTGTGTGTCTGTTTGTGCCACCGTAGCTCGCTAACAGGTAATCCGAATTAGATGCGGTTTTTTTAGTTAGGCAGCATATTTTCCGACGCTGGTTCTTAGATAAAGTGTATCAAAATCGGTTCATACATTTATTATACCTAGGTATATTATTAAAGGGGTAAATGTGGGAATGAAAAAAACGAAAGTTGTCAAATATAAGTACCTAAGTGATATATTAAATGAAAGTGAACGACCTATCAGTAACAAATCGGTTCATCCATTTATTTAATATAGGTATAAAAGTGGTAATAAAAAAATGAATTTGTCAAAAATATACTCAAGTGACATATCACATGAAAGGGCATGACGTGTAAAGTTTAATTAGACATGTTTTATCAAAATCGGTTCATCCATTTATTATACCTTTTTATGGGTAAAAGTGGGAATGAAAAAAAACGAATGTTGTCAAATATACCCAAGTGACATATCAAATAAAAGAGCATAACGGATGAAGTACACTTAGTTATATTTTTATCCAATTCGGTTTATCCATTTATTAGATTACAGCGGTAAAAGTGGGAATGAATAATGTGGTCAAATAATATACTCAAGCGGCATATCAAAATATGAAAGGGCAACGTGTGAATTACAATTAGTCATATTTTATCGAAATCGGTTCATCCGTTTATTACATTTAGGGCTTTTTAGGGGTGACAGTGGGGATAAATAAACCAAATGGAGCATCAAACTACAGGATATGACGTGTACATATGGGTACAATTAGATATGGTTTACATCAAAATCGGTTCTGCCATTTACTAGGGATGGAAAGGGAAGGGTTGAAAGTCTGTGAAAGAAGAGGGGATATGGGAGCGAGAGGATAGCCACACCCTGGAAATTTTGAACTCTACTCAAAGCTACATAGGCCTGGCCCTTGGCAATATTTTTTCCTAAGTATACCACTTCTTTTGCCACTGTGGTCCATAACAATTTGTGCACGGTTACGGCCCAACTTAAAAGATGTCAAGGAGCAACAAACTTATAGATATCCAATATGATGTAGAAATGTAATATGGAGGTAGAGGTAGGTCTCGCTCACTTGAAAATATTACATGAAAATAAGAAACCGAAAGGAATAAATAATTATTTTACAAACTTCCCGACGATCTTTAAAATTAAGTACCATATATGTATTTTGATAATGAGGTATATTATGATGATGATGGCATGGCAGCCCCGACGACTTTGTTTTTTTTTTAAATATTTAAAATGGTATTTATTTTTAAAAATCTTCGGGAAGTTTGTGAAATTATTTATTCCTTTTTCTATGTATGCACTTTTCTTCGTAGCGCTGTTTTTTTTTTATTAAATTTTTATTGCACGGTCTAAACGGTTTAGTTACTACCTACAGGCGTGAGACAGGATTCAGGAAAGATCTGATTTGGATTTTGTGCTGGATTTGATAAAAACTGAGTATCGATTAAGCTGATCAGTTGCTGCACGATACGTAGTTAAAAACATCCATACAAGGAAGGAAGGAAAAGAAATTTGCTCCCCTCCCCCCTGGTGCCTAAAAATAATATGACATAATTTAAAAGAAATTTTACGTAGAAAATTAATAAGGCATTTTTTTTGTATTGTTTATCTCAGTTAAGTAATAAATTTTACTTACAGTTCTTTTAATTATTTATGGTAGTCTGTGTTTACTCAATAATTTAAGATAAGTAGTAACTACTATGCAGTCACTATTCCACGCGGACGAAGTCGCGGGCACAGCTAGTAAATAATAATAATCAGTTCTATTAAGATTACCTACACCTCTACCCTATTTTTTAGTTTCTAATGAATTAAATTTCTTTTTTGTTTATATTATTTTCTTAACCACAAACTTATTGACTCTCATTCTCAAAGATACTACCTAGTCTCATTCTTGGAATACCCATTTTAAAATGAAAAAATAGCATAAAAATTTGCTAATTTGAATGAAAATTTAAATTATCAACCTGTGGTCTTAGAAAAAAATTTACAATCTATTATAAATTACATATTTTAACAAAAACAATTCATTGCTACGTAATGAAAAACAATGTGGACGCAATATGTTCTATTGTTATGCACTATAGGTATAGTTTGCGCCCACCGTGGACGCAAAATGGAAGTTGTACAAATTCGGTGTAGTAATTCGCGTCCACCTTATTTTAGCTATTAATTGTAAAAGAAATAAGCTGATTTATAATCCATACTATTCCATGTTTTGTTAGCAAAGTAAAGAAACAGTTACATATTCAAAAATTCACATTTAACAATAAGATACTTACCGTCAAACGCGACGCTACGCACTATTTTTTTTTTTCAAAATCCCGCGCGTTTTAGCTCTCTCGTTTAATAGCCAAAATTAAATATTTTTTTTAAATAGGATAGGCGGTGTGCAGGCATATTTTGAATAAGTGTGCATGTCTCTCATACATTGAGGTATTATCGGAAATTTTTCTTATTACAATTTTACATAAAGTATACTTATTTTCGTGAATTTTCTGAAAGATATCCGCAAAATGGACGCGAATAGGCAGGTGGACGCGAACAGGCGCAATGACCCTATATACTGCAAAATCGAAGCCTAAAGCACATTTAATAAATATTTAAACCTAGTAAAAATAGCTCTGCGATTTAAAATGTCGACGTGTACACAAGGACATGAATGGGCTAGAATAATGTTTGAAGTGAGTCATTATTACAATTAGCATCGCCATCGGTGTCTACGAGATACGGGAAGTTCGAGAGTCGACGCAGGGCTGCGGCGCCTTTGAGCGAAGTGCCCTCAATAAGCATCGGTTTACATAACATTTAGTAGCATTCCTTTGACTTTTGTACGCACTTTTATTGGAAAATGAAAACTCTAATCTCATTTCTTTTAGGGATTCGTCGTTATGAGCGACCAATAACTAACTAAGATTCTGGAGATATCGTGACGTTAGTTACTACCTAGTAGTAGCTAGCTACGTACTAGTTATTATTCTGTGCTATTAGTCTTATAAATAAATCCGTCTGTGGTATATGGTATCATTTACCCACACGGGAAATAATACTGCTTTAAGACATTATGGTAAATGGGCATTTTTGTGGGGAAGACTATGTCTGCAGCGTCTTAAAAATACGCAACGGATTTTGATGCGGTTTTTTTTAATAGAGTGATTCAAGAGGAAGGTTTTAGTATGTATATAATTTATTAGGTTTAAGTCAAAGCGGGCAAAGCCGCGGGCGGTAAGCTAGTATAGTATAATTCTCGTGTCACATTGTTACCATCTGTGGTTACCATACTTCTCCGAAACGGCTGCATCGATTCTTAAGTATATGAAATTACTATGTTTACCTATATCGGACATCTATTTTTCATACCCCTAAGTGGTAGGCACAGGTGGTAAGATTTAAGGCAGAACAAAACTTAAAACTATTGCAAAACGGTGTACAACCCAAGCTTAAAGCTTTACTATTTTATCTATTGTTGTAATTTTAACTTATACAATAATTCTTACACATAAAGAAATTTCAAACATTATTGTTATCTGGCAATTTATTAAAAATATAATATCCATCAGCAAAGATAAAAAAAGGAATTAATTGATTGAAGAATATCAGAAAGGTGCTCATCGGATGCAATAAATTCTAATTATTATCAACAGTGCATATCAACTCATTTGTATATATTGTTACTATGCAATCAGCATGCAGTATTCTGTATTCAAATGGGTTCATGTCTTGAAAATTCGTGACTCAAAAGTAATTATTTCTTTATAGGAATAAATTTTAATTGCCTTTAAAAACTATTTGTAGGTACCTATAGATCTTTTATTTGTCTGATGCAAATTTTTAAATGTTTAAGGACAAATTGAGGTTACGTTTAAATTATAATAGTCATCAATTTTTATTATTTTGCAATCAGTGATAGATAAACAATATTTATCTATAAAGATGTAATATATCAAATGATTGATTTCAGAGATGTTCAACCTACATGTCGCCGTCATCTGGTTGAATCTACTATTTGATTGAATCACTAGGCCGCATGTTGTTTAAACGAGCGTCACTCAACGTGCACTTACCTAATTAGCGGATTGTAACATAGCCAATTGAACAGAATGGATATGTCGCAGTCATCTTGTTGAATTTGCTATTTAATTGCATGACAAGTAACTAATCGTAAATCCTTGAGGTAGAAGATTTTGATGGGAAGGGTGATATTTAAACAATTAGTAGATTAACATGGATTTATTTAGTTTATCAAATGTGTTTCGTGTCGGTGCTGTACTTACTAACAAATCGGTGTTTTCAAACAATACTCTTTAACACAACATCTTAAATACAACAAGCACATTACACTATAGATACAAATGTTCATAATATTTAGTATTTTCTACAAATCAGCATTGAAGCGAATCGAGTACTCTTAATTCTTAGCACCACAAAATGTTTAATGGTCATCCTAACACAAAACATAACGATAAACTTTGACAGTCAATAATTAAATGGCTGATGAATAAATTAAATTAGATACTACTACATTTAACAACTTAACTACAAGTTAAGCAATGTAGATCAGAATAATCAAAAGTCTGAAACATTAATTTATTGTGTATCAATAAGTGATTGCATTAAATATGAGATAAAATTACATCTAATTTTAAGCTATTATTTACAGAACAGTTAAAACTAGGAATAATCTCATTCAACGTAAAAAATATTTCTCAATGCCCCCGATGCAATAAAACTATGTCGTAAAATTTATGGACACGGTTTATGATTTTACAAAGTATTAATGAGATTCTAAAAAGCTTCTATCGAATTATTTAATAAAAATATGCAAATCAAACGAACCACCGCATGAATTCTTTTCAATGACATGCGGATTTTAATTTAACCGGAAAATAATCTCATTGGTAACATGTGAAGCATTGAGAAACACAATAAATTGTTAAAAATAATGAATTCAGTAATACTTAAGTATTATAATAATATAAAAAATATAGTAATCTATATTTACAATGACAAAATTCTTTTAATTTAGATTAATACTAATCGTATTTAACAGTAAAAGGCCATAATACAGCCTTAAGGCGTAACTGTATAAGAGGCACATACTAACAGTTAAATAGCTATAAAAAAGCTATGAAGGTCCACTCCTCTGAAGCAGAGGCTTCTTCGTTAATTCGTGAAATGAGCCACTAAAGTGAGGGTTAAAATAAGAGTCCGGAACTAACGAATAAAGTCTGAGTATCAGAGAGTTTTTACGATAGTCATTTATGCTTCCTCACGAGTCCCAATATTCATAGTTTCATCATATTTCCGGAGAAATAGTCCCGTGAGAATATTGCACTTAGTTTATCACAACTTATAAGTAAAGGATTAATTTAAAGCATAATTACGTATACCCAAGAGGGGTAATTCACAAAACAATCACTGGTCAAAAAGTCACTGTCCGTAGGCGTCATAGGCACCGTAGTCTTGGTTTTGCGGTCACAGCAGCGGGACTGGGGCCACCCCGGGGACGAGCGGCTCGGGCACGCCCTGAAGCACGCCTTGGTGGTAGTGGTGGTGGTGCATCATGCCGTTCATCATCTGCTGGTGGTGCAGCATTGTCGCGTGATGCAACTGCGCGTGTTGCAGCGACGCATGATCACCCTTTTCTTTCATTACCACCTCTTCGCGTTTCTTCACTTGTTTTCGCTCTTTGGCTCGGCGGTTTTGGAACCATATTTTTACCTTGAACAAAATGATTATTTGAATTTTGTGCTGGTTGGTTGATGAATGGTGAATGTAGCCTATTATAGCTAGCAATATTTTTATACCAACTTTTATAAGGACTCAAAAGAATTAATATTGCTATTTGACACGTAACATGATTACGGCTTCTGATTTTGTATTACTATTCTCAATCTTAGTATTTATAGAAGTATTACAACATTTAGGTAACAATTAGTCCAAAATAAAATAGGTACCTATTTCATCGATACGCCCACTGATATAATACTCAAGACCAGTTAATAGCAGTCATAAATTAATTTTCTGCAAGCTTGTACCTAAAATTGTAATTTATGACAATGGCTTAAACAGCGATAATTGAAACCTGATTAGGTACTTCAAAATACCTGATTGGAACAAAAAGAATTTAGTGTTCATAAAATATTAATTGTATCTACTTGATAGTGATACCTACAACCTTTATTGTTCATTTGACATTTAAAAAAGA
Source organism: Colias croceus (assembly GCF_905220415.1). Lineage (NCBI taxonomy): Eukaryota > Metazoa > Arthropoda > Insecta > Lepidoptera > Pieridae > Colias > Colias croceus. The sequence goes on along the minus strand of NC_059541.1, from coordinate 5,614,125 downwards.
CGATAAAATTATGAGTTTCGTTGATTGTGTATAATGTGTAAGTACCTACCTATATTGTATATAATTAATCACAAACTGTTTATCTTAGCAAGTAGGTAAAGTAATTGGAAAGTAAAAATACATTTATCTACATATTTTCTTTGATTAGATAATCACAAACAAACGACATAGATTACTTTTTATCCCGGAAGGAACGGGAACTATGCAGGTTTTTCTTTGAAAACGCGGGCGAAGCCCCGGGAAATCTAGTTTCATTCAAATTCAAATTCAAATTATATTTATTTGCAAGAATGTAGTTATAAATTAGGTGAGTGCTGTTCCATTTCTCTCAATTGAAATTTGAAAAAAAGGCGTTCTTATACTGATCAGATCGCAATTTATTATTTGGCGATAATTTATAGGATCAAACATAAATAAATACCTGTCGTTCAGAGAGTCCCAAACTGACAGCTAGCTCAGCCTTCCTTCGAATAGTAATGTACCGACTGTAGTGGAATTCCTTTTCTAACTCCAGCCGCTGATGGTCACTGTACACCACTCTGTATTTGTCTTTTGTCCGCGTTTTGCCTGTAACAAATAATGCGAATTAGTACCTAAATAGTGAAATACATAATTAATTTATGGTTAATTTCGAATTTAAGATTCGAAAGTGCTTCTAAAAGAAGTCTAATTGAAAAAATAAATGTTTGAGTTTAATTGAAAGTCAATAAATAAACAATGCAAAAATGTCTGTAATTTGTAACAAAAAGTAAGAATACCTAATACTGTTTTAGATAGAGATTCTCAATAAATAAACTGAATTGTGGTCTTGTAGACGATCCTCAAGAGAAAAGTGTGAATAGTCAAGTAGATATATCTAACACCAGCCAAGTATATCTAACACCAAGACTACAGAGGCAAGGCTAAGATTTTTTATAATTAAAATAAATCGTTTGTTTTATTTAAACAGCTGTTGGATAAGAGGATGATAAGATGAATCCAATTGTTTGAGAGAACAGAGACGCCGCGGCTGGGAGCTTAGCGCGGGATCATCGCGGACCACACCTGAAGAGGTTACTCTACTCGAGTACTGTTTGTTTCATAAGCTTTCCTATCTTAATTCCTTCTTTATTATTTACGTAACCAAGTGACAAATGCAAAATAAAAACAATTTTACCCATTTATCCCCATTTACCACTTCATTTGTCGTGTCATGTCGCATGTCGCCGTAATAATTTTGCTGTGTGGTTTTATAAACAAGTAATAACTGCGTTAAAAACAACCGACTTCAAACTTGCACTTGTAAAATTCACAACTACCTACAGACAAAAATGCTCATAAAATAAAAACTACAAGGCCTATCCGAATAAAATTTTTATGGGACCAATTCGACACCATCCCGCATCGAACAAAAAAAGGATCACGTAAATCGGTTCAGAAACCTCGGAGTAATCGGTGTACATACATATAAAAAAAAAAAAACATACCGGCCGAATTGATAACCTCCTCCTTTTTTGAAGTCGGTTAAAAAAAGTATGATGAAAATAAGTAAAGGTTTTTCATATACCTATTGGGATCATAGAAAAACTATATTATATGCTGATGATTTTGACATCGTTTAAAATTTAATTTCTATAGTTACCTACCACAAAATATATTTACCTATATATATAATATTTGAAACTATTAGGTGTACCTACGTTATTTTTCACTTGAATTTAAATCTTTTTAGTTTTAACTGTTCGCAAATAACTTGTAAAAGTCTATTTTACCGCAAGTTCAGATATGGATATCTCATCTCATATCTCCAAAATTAGTGGTTGATTAAATAGACTGTTTAATTCTAATCCATTTTTAATCTCTGTTCTCTTGATCATACACAGCTCAAGGCTCTTATTTGAAGAGCTTAAATCCCAAAAGCGGAAAAACATCCCATATTTTTCATCGTTATATGGAAAATTGTAATTTTATTTACACTTTTTATCTGTGTTGTAGATTTCTCAACGAGTAAAATCACCAAGATATGTAGATCTGTTTACACAATACTAAGACAGAGTTGAGGTGTCTGCTTGTGTACTCGGAGTGTGTAAATATTCCTTATCTTGGTATTAGGAACTTCATAAATTACGTTTGTCAGATGCGAGAAACAACGTGGAATTTGATAGAAACGTTGCGTAATAATTTCAAATTACATGCACGTTTTAGAAGCATTTTTGTATTCTTTTATTTATTGTATGGAAACGGGGACATTACGTAGGTATAAGTACAAGTTTATAACTCATAAATAATTAACAAAAACTATATCCAACAACATTGATGTTATCTTATTAGTAGATATTGCAACTGATAATGCAAATAATTCCAAATGGAATATACCAGACGGGAAAAACGATAAAAATGAACGACCTGTCGTAAATTTCTCACATTATAACAAAACCAAACAATATTGTATGCATATTTAAGAGGTGCATAGATAAACTCTTCAGTGTGCTCGAATGACAGAAAATTATAACTAAAATAAATTTCCTGTAGGGGTGCAAACACAAAGAGAACTAGCGGGTCAAACAAATACCCGCTCTATCTAAAGAAGATGCGGTGTTTGATAGCAGCTGTTAATTTTTTGGGTAAACGTCATGTGATGGCTGGACGAGCACCTTGTGAACTTTAGGCCACACATACATACATATTCTAAACTGTATAAAAAGTTGAATTATAAGGAATAGGTACTGCAATTCTAAATAGCAATGTAATTTTACATCAGACGCATTTGAAACATGACGTCGTTTGCAACCATTTAGCACATCAATGCTAGTTAAACAGAATGGCTTCAAAGTATTTGCAGATAGGTAGGTAGGTATATGCATTTATTACTCATATCTCAATATTCAATTATGTAATCGAATGGCATTATAAATAACATGAAAATATTGAAAAATACAAAAAAAAGCTTTAGATAAACTTAAAATTAATCAAAGAACTTTTCACACAAATACCTACTGTATAGAATCATAAAATATTCACACCTAAGCCATCGTTCTTATACAAATTGTGTAAGTAGTTATATTAAAATTAAAAATCAATCTATCTTCCCACCTAATAGAAAATCTAAATATAGCGTTATCATTATGCGTTTTACAAAAAACAGTTGTTTGTTAACAGCAAACAGTGCGGGCGGGCGCGGCGAGCCAGGGCGGATAGGACTTTTACTCGTTTCGTTTGTTATCACGGGCAAATACACTTTCAGATAAAATGGCCTCGCAGTGCATCACTAACGCCATTATTAAAATAGCAGATCTTACGTGTCTTCTATTCATAGCAACATCAATATACAATACTAGAACCTACCACCCGTTTTCAACGGTGTGAAAACCCCCAACTTGTTCAGACCTTGTCATTTAATTACATACATATTGCTTATTATACGACATAAATAAATAGGAACATTTAAACAGCATTATATCACAAACAAATTGCAAATGTAAAATAAATACTTCAACAAACTCAAGATAGGTACCTTATGTAATGATATTATGATAGTGAGGTCACATTATAACAAATAACAATAGAGTAATAATTATGATAACGCACTCATTCACTAGATAGGTAGATGAGTATTTGGCAATATGAAGTCGCTAATTGAAAAATAATAAACACGCTTCCCATATCGCTGATCCTCCGATTACACGTGTACCTTGATATCAGGAACAGAACGATTGCTTGTCGAACATATTGTAGAACGCGATTTGTGAGGGAAACAATTAATCGACTAGTTATCGGTTACGCTTGCGGCTTTGTCGGCCTACCGAAGTCCGAAATCCTGCTTTCAGTAATGCGCGATTATCGCGAGCGAGTGCGATAGCGGCGCCTTTGAATATGTTGATTCAACCGCACGTCCTATCGCCCGATACCTTCTTGTAAGCGCTTGTAATGTGTTTTTGATGGACGAGGTGCGGCCATTATCTGATATCACGACGATAACATATACATTAGAGACGTATGTGATACATTTTGAGTGGAAACAATCTGGTTTGACACTTTTTACGTGTCGTACCTAAATGCGATTTTCGGAAATCGGAAGAAATAAGATTTTTTTTAAAAGTAAAAATAAACAACACTCATGGTTGGAAAGAGCCAAATGGCGGCTATAAAGCGTCGCTGCGTTAGCTTTATGTGCTGTTTCGCCTCCATTTGGGGTTCGAATTGATCCTACGCCGACGTTGTAGTACCTAACTGTTAACGCCTACATGATTATGTAAGCATCAATTGGTTGTTAAATACGGTTGGAAGTGATGGAACGTGTTAGATATTGAAATAATACTTAATTTTATTGAAGAAACATTACTTAATAGGCATACAAGTAGATAAGTAGGTACCTAGTAAATTTTAATAAAATTGAAACACTACCTAAGTAAAATAAGTAGGTAAATTATGTAGTTCAAGAACTTAAACCTTCTAAAATAAACGAAAGTAGGAACAACAAAAGATGTTAAAGAAAAACAGGAATCAAAAACTTTCATCGGCAAACATATTGAAACACAAAACTATAAAGACATCACAAAAAAACTGACCAAGAACATCAATTAGTTTCAAGCTTGGACAATTATTACAATGATCGTTTCCTACTGTTCGCCTCTGAATTTTTTGCGAACCATCACCCGCTGAGAAGTAGCCGCAAAAAGTCGACTTTCAACACTCTCCATCCATCTTTCTTCATTAGCCCATTTACCATTATCTGTGTATCTTAAATATTGATGGGTTGTTTACAAAGGAGGCGTTGATTGGTTATGCCTTTGACATAATCGGCTTTGTGTAAACTCCCCGGTGGGATTGGTGAATGCCCGTTGACAAATGGAGAATGATTTCCATGAACATTTGGGATTGTGCAAACAACGACGTAAGATAAATAGAGATAGAAACGTTTTGTACACATAGAACCCGCTACGTAGTCAGGTATAGAAATTATGAATACTTATTTAAATAAGTCTGCAAATAATACGATAGTGTAATTGATAAGAAATTGCATTGTTATGATACAGTATTGGTGCGTGCTTGTAATAATTAGACCGAGCATATCTAGGTAGTCAATTTTTGGATGGAAAAGATCTTCTAAAACGTGCACAAAATATAATTAATCCTTTTTATATATATGTACCTATAATACATGTCATATACATATTACTTATGTGTTATTCTGTTGTACTTTCACACAATCTATCGTTACTATTATAGGTAGTAGGTAACCAAAAATTGCAAACTAAAACTACCTACCTACTTTAAAAAAGCCAGTCATGTCCAACCCATTGAATAGTCACGAAATAGCGCACAAATACCGGTGCACTAAATAAAGACAATAGCTAAGTACAATTACAGTTCCGCGCTGTTACGAGAACTTGGCAAAGATTTAACTTGTTCGTGTCCCCGGGGGGCCGTTGTCCGTGATTGTCGCCGGGAGCATCCCCTTCTATCCCGGCTTGGCCCGGGATTAATTGTTCACACCATGCATTCGCTCCCAAGGCACGCGTTAAAACTGAATCGTTCTACAAAGCATAAAATAACATCTAAGTAATGTTATGCTCGATGATAATTGCGGGAGCATTGTTCGAGAATGCGAATGACAAAGTTAATTGCTCTTGAGGTTTTGTGCGTTATTTAAAACAATGTTGGACGTTTTAATAAATGTTGCGGTAGATTTATGTGTCTGTATTTAAATTCGGTATAATAGGAGATGTAATTTCGTAACACAAGAATAAAACGCGTAGGTTTAATTAAACAGAAGAGGTCATAAATATGAATCCTCAACGAATGATAAAATTATTATTTGTAGGAAATCTAGAAAAATGAGGTACCTACCTACATTAAGTAGTTATTTTAGTATGGGAATATTATGAATATATTATGTATTTAGTTAATAATGTATTATGCTAAGGTATTATGTATTTGCTTTTGCCTATACCTAGGTATTAAGTTCATTCAACATACCTACTACCGTCAGATTGATATGGTGTAAAATATTAATTAATATAATTAAATATTTATTTATTTTTTCTCTTTTCCTTTAATCTTTATTTCATAGATTAAATATTAAACCTTATAGGTTTATTATAATTTTACCAGACACATGTTAGGTAATAGGTACCTAGTACCTACACACATAATTACTAAGTTTCACCAAAGATTTATCCTAGGGTTAAACGGTTATTCTCATGTAGGTAAATCACTACTACGCTAACTTCAGTGTCATTAAAGTTTATCAGAAAACATTTTAAAATATTTTTATTATAATTAATAACATTTAAGTATTTTAAGTAGGTATAATATGCAATTCTGTATCGATTCCAAGAATCCGTTGGTATCGCACACAAAAACAATCATTTTGTGATTAAAAAATATTCAGACATTAACAACATTCGCGAAATACAGGGTTACTTGTAAAACACCAGCAACCTCGCAGGACCAGATAGCTAACATCATAAGTAACAACATTTGTTCTACGACTTTTGGCATAACGCACTAAATTATTTTTAAATGATTTTTTAAACTTTTATTGTACTCTCCTAACATATTTTGTAAGTCTATGTTCTATTCATTATCGGATGGACGACGCGACGCCCCCCTCCCCCTCTCGTTCGCTTCTTGTTTACGTAATTTTTGGGAGGCGTAGAAAATTAAATGAATATTTATTTTTGTATGAAAATAAAATCTAACAAATTATCAAAAGTTGTAGAACAAATGTTGTTGCTTACGATGTTAGCTATCTTGTCCTGCGAGGTTGCCGGTGTTTTACAAGTAACCCTGTATAATTGCCATGCTTTTTCATGAATACTTGAAACGGTACGGTAAATAAACAAGCAATGAAAAAACAAATCGCGTCGTAAACTTATGTAAAATTGTTACATATAAAATAGGTAATACTTAAATTAGGTAATTATAGAGAAAGTTTATCTCCGTTATTCCGATATCCGAATAAAAAATTACAACGCTAAAACCTTGCATGTTATTTCGAAGGTGTGTCCTTAAGATTAAATAAAAAATACCTACCTACATACCTAATATGCTATATTGTTTAAACAGTATTTATCAGTCTTTAAGTATAAATACCTATAATTATCGAATATCGACGATGAAATTACAAACAAAAATGCGTCTACGACTGACTACTGCATAATCTGGATGTTAATTTTATATCTATTGTTAAAAATATTACATACCCATTATAATAATTCCTTCATCATTGAGTGTACATGAAAATAGATAAAGTGTGATTAAATCTCATGATATTAAATATTATTTATTCATTGTTCATAAATAAAAACAGATTGATTGATTGGTTGTTGATTACAGCACAATATAGGTATGCTAATAATCTGGGATACTCTTATAAGTTATTACTTAAATATATGAACACAGGCACATAAAATATGAACTAAGTCAAATTTCATAGGTATACCTATTGGTATACTTATGTAATTTGACTTAGTTCATATTTTATGTGCCTATGAAAAAAGGTGTGACAGTGTGACATTTTCTACCTGTACCTATGTTTTATCGATATGATGCAAATTGATTTGCGATGCAAAAATATAGTTAAATTAATTTAGAATACTTCAACGGACTTCAAAAATTCTTAAGTCGACTGTAGGTATTTATTTTTTGAGTTTATTACCTCAGAATTCTATCGACTCGGTGGTCAATTTTTATGATTCTTTATTTTTTTAAGCTATAGCACGCTAGTGGCTAAAGTGTGTCTGTTTTTGGACCGAATAATGTTTATATATTTTTTCGCTAAATTCTTCTATTTCAGAGCACTGCGTTCAATCTAATCAAAAGTTGGTTAATTCAATTTGTCCATCAAACAACACCTTACCTATTTCTTTGGCGTGCTGGTGCAGTCTCGCATATTATTAGATATAGGAAATCTTGTTATGTAGAGTGTAGACAATTCCTTCTCCCACCCTACTTTAGTTAATAAACAATTATTTTATATACATAAACGCATAAACAAACTACCTAATAAGAATTAAAAATTATGGGTGTGCGCCAGATTTTTTCCTATGTCCATCGTATTTATTCGATAGGTAGGTAGGTAGCTAATCGATATTATATTTAAAATTTAAACACGTTTTCATTTTTTATATTATTTTCTGTAAATAAGTACATGCTGTGATTGCTAGCTGCTTTATTTGTACATAATAATATGATGATAAAAATAAAACAAAAGGTTAAATCCTTACACTTAAAAAACTAAGAATCTAGGTAGGGTCATTGCGCCAGTTCGCGTCCACTTAGTGCAGTTGGAAAGTTTGAAGGAGAAAATAAAAATGTTCCAGAACAAATTTCAACGCAAAATTTATGTAACGTGTTCATTACATAGTCTATTTTAAGATTTAATTTCAGTTGTGTTGGAAATATCATGTGGTTTTTATTTATCTAGACAAATAGCAGAATTAGGCGTTTTACCCAGTTCGCGTCCAAAAATTCCAGTTTGCGTCCACCCGTGGACCAGTTCGCGTCCACCAGCTTAGAAAAAGAATTAAAAGTGTATTGGGTGATATTTTATCAGATAAATGCAAATAAAAATTAGATTTTAATAAATTATTTATTTACGAATATAGTTATTTAATAAAAACCGGCCAAATGCGAGTGGGACTCACATACCGAGGGTTCCGTATTAACCTGTTTTTTTTCATATGTTTTAACTGTAAATGATTATTTTTTCAATATTTCCCTTATTCGTGCTATAAGACGTTGCTTCGTACCAAACTTCAAGTGTCTGTGTTCACGTAAAGTACCCTGTAGGTTTTGATTCCCTTGCGAATGTCGAAATTTGCGAAAATTTGCAGCATAAACGGCTGTATCTTTTGAATTCTTTGGTTTATAAGTTTGATTTTTTCACTGCTTCAAGGGACCGTAAACTTGAGTATTCAATATAAATTTCAGCCTTATACCTGAACGCGTTACTTGGTAAAGGGTCTTGACAGAAAGACAGACCGGCAGACGGACATACAGACGGACGGATATCAAAGTGATCCTACAAGGATTCCGGTTTTTTTATTTCACTGTAAGGAAATTGGAAAAACTTATTTATATTTATCTTCTCATCATTAATAGAACTAAAACTTAACAAAAAACAACGCTACATTATGTAAATAAATAATAATCAGTTCTATTAAGATTACCTACCTACCCTATTTTTTAGTTTCTAATGAATTAAATTTATTTTTTGTTTATATTATTTTCTTAACCACAGACTTATTGACTCTCATTCTCAAAGATAGGTACTAGTCTCATTCTTAGAATACCCATTTTAAAATGAAAAAATAGCATAAAAATTTGCTAATTTGAATGAAAATTTAAATTATCAACTTGTGGTCTTAGTCAAAAATTTACAATCTATTTTAAATTACATATTTTAACAAACAATTCATTGCTACGTAATGAAAAACAATGTGGACGCAATATGTTCTATTTATTATGCACTATAGGTATAGTTTGCGCCCACCGTGGACGCAAAATGGAAGATGTATAAATTCGGTGTAGTAATTCGCGTCCACCTTATTTTAGCTATTAATTGTAAAAGAAATAAGCTGATTTATAATCCATACTATTCCATGTTTTGTTAGCAAAGTAAAGAAACAGTTACATATTCAAAAATTCACATTTAACAATAAGATACTTACCGCCAAACGCGACGCTGCGCACTATTTTTTTCTCAAAATCCCGCGCGTTTTAGTTCTCTCGTCTAATAGCCAAAATTAAATATTTTTTTTAAATAGGATAGGCGGTGCGCAGGCATATTTTGAATATGTGTGCATGTCTCTTATACAGTGAGGTATTATCGGAAATTTTTCTTATTACAATTTTACTTAAAGTTTACTTATTTTCGTGAATTTTCTAAAAGATATCCGCGAAATGGACGCGAATAGGCAGGTGGACGCGAACAGGCGCAATGACCCTACCTACCTATTTGCTATTTGGATTTCCTCTGAGCTAGGTACTTTCTTTGGCATTAAGTTCAAAAATTAGGTTTCCTTTTTAAATATTATGTATTATCTAATAGTTTACCTATACTATACCATCATTGACAATCTATAGGTACCTACCTAGCAGAATTCTTCGGCATTGATTTTTTTTTAATCAATGCCGAAGAAATTAGCATACTTACCAAAGATACAAGCTGAATAAGATATTGATTTACAAAATTGTTTCATTTATTGGTTCTCTTATTTTATTTTTATGATTATCTAACTAAAAATTTTGGTTGCGTCATGGCAATACCAACACGTCATGGAGTAAGGTGATGATTTTGATTTCTTTAATCTTGCCAAAGAAATTTCACTTCTGACACGTGAGCTCGGCGCAGACGCGCTCTGTTTTTAAAGTGTTAGGTATACTGTAGGTCCTAGGTACCTAAGTAGGTACGCTTATAATTAAACAAGCTATTGTTAAATAACAGTTAAAAATGACAGCCTGTCAGATTCCGTATGAACAGATAATATTTTTGTAACATCACTTGTTTTGCGTTGTTGTAAATAACTGGTAAGTATATAAGTGGCCAATCGACAGCATACAAATTTTATTCATATTTATCAAAGATACACAAAGACCGCAAAAATCGCAATTTGACGCGCTTAGCGCATCCAATTGCAATCCAGTAAACCTAGATTTTTCGACCTTCCTTATACCGGATATTATATCTGGTTTCTTCGTGTCATCACAATTTTAAGCTTAAGGTCAAAGAATAAAGAAATCAATATTTTAATTTATTGAAATATCTGCGGTCTTTTGATTTTTAAGCAATAGGATGGAGATTACCTGAGAAGGTAGGTACCTACTTTATTTAATTATTTTAAATCACATGCCCTCGATTTAACTTATGAGGAATAAAACGTACTTACCTACCTGTTTAAAACATTACACATCTATACTACCTATATGTAGGTATAGTGAAATCGTAGTAAAGTTAAAGCTGTACAATTGTACATTGAATAGGTTTACCTATATTTAAAAAAAATACCTACTTGGGCTTGGGCCTTGATCTACAATCGATATCGAAGCCAAAATAGTTTTTATAAATTTTGTCTTTATGTACCTACCTACTTATGTCCGTCTAAACTCAAAAAGTATTGAATGGACTAACTTCAAACTTGGTACAGAAATTGCTAGAGACCTAAGAAAGAACATAGGATAGGTTTTATCCCGGAAATCCTACGGGAACAGGAACTATGCAGGTTTTTCTATGACTTTCGTCGATGCTGCCGGTCTGGATCTATAGGATACCTAGTTCAATAGTTAAATCATTTGTCTGAAAAGACATTGGAAACAGAGGCAAAATTCGATAGTACCTAATGCGGTAAAAAGCATTTTTCGCATATTTTTTTAGATGAACTTGTGAATTCATTTTTGAAAACTTTAATTTTTTTTAAGGAAACTTATACCTACCTAGATACCTAACTAATAATAGGTACTGATAATACCTAGTTAATATAACCGTGTACTTTTGATTTGTTAGTGACAATGTTTTTTAACAATCCGAATAGCTTTATATACTTTTACTTGGGTAGGTAAGTATGTAGTAGTTTTTAGTTTTTTGTGCGGGTAGGTACCTACCTATAGGTAGTACCTAGTGGCGGACACCTATTGAATGCAGATTAAACATTGTAAGTAGGTATCTATCCTCGCGCATTATTTTCTTTAAAACTGCAGGTTTATTTAATTTCATTTGACACTATTGATGTAAAACTTCATGGAAAATTACGTCGGAGTAGCGTGGACAGTGGCTATTTTATATCTTTGTGTTTTGTTGCTTGTTTTCTGTTGATAATATCTTCTAATTTTACTTAGGTATATGAGGTTAGTAGATAAATAAAAATGAAGCTCTCATAGTAATAATAACTGCATGTAGGTCCTACATTATTTAAAAATAGGAAAAATACTACCTAATTAGGTATAAATAATTAATAATTATGTTGTTAAAGTTAGCCATTTGCCATCTAAAAAGACAAATAGAGTGGTAAAAACAAATATAACAAGAAGGAATCTTCCTAAGATGCCGCTTATTTTCTTGGAACAATAACCGAGTAAGCTTCAGCCGTAATAACAATTAGCTGCCATAAAATTTATTACTTACATTATCTGACCGACAATGACCTGTTATTGTTTGTAAATAGACAACCCTGCATAATTATTATAGTTTACAAGTTACAACAATAGTCGGCACGAAAACCTTAGATCTTTGGTGATAAGGAATTGTATTTACTATTTTCCTAGCCTGGAAATTTTTCGTACAGGGTTTAGTTCAATAATTAGGTACCTAAATAACCATAAACAAACAATTTAAATAATCTTTTTTACATATTATTTATAACCTGTATACCTACCTAGGTACGCTTTCGTTTTATACTTACCTAGGTACATTTAAGTAAGTGGGTAAATTAAGAACTAGAACGTCTAACTAGTTAGGTACCTATTTAATTGATTTTTTTAATTAGTTATAAGTAGGTATTAGGTAGGTAGGTATTCATTGGTCCGCTCGTTCGAAGGATCCATAATATAGCGATAATTGTTACACCTACAATAAAACGTATTATTAAACATTCAACTTACCTAGGTATGTACCTAATCGTTTTATTTCGCAATTGATAAATGGTAATAATACCTAATGAAAAAAAATAATTTTGTAATGTCCTTGATTATTTGTCTTTCACATCCAGATGTTGCCAATTTTATACATATTTTAGGGCGTTCTAACTAGGTACATTCAATAACATAAGCACGGCAATATGAAGGTAGACAAAAATAAAAACCTGGATTTGGCTGTGATTGGTAGCTTGGTTTCTTCATCCATTCGTAGGGCGACCGAGGCGGTGCCGGCGGCTGTGACGGCCTCGAGCCCGGGGAACCTTCGCTGGGACTCGCCAAATCTCCTCTCGCTGGCGAAGGCATTTCAGCAATATCTCTTTCACCCGGCTCTCTTTTAAAATGATGAGGATCCGTGGGCCACTCTGCCGTCGGAGCGCCATTCCAAGCACACCACTGCTGTTCTTCGAAATTCTGATGCTGCCAACCGTACCACCCGCTCGCGCCGTACTGTCCCTTGCCTTGGTACATGGCGAGCGGATTAACGTAATTCACCATTGCTCGATCACCGTCCTAGCATCGCACATACACTCGCTGTCACAACACTACCGTGCACCGGTTCGAACACGTACAACACAACGCACGGGACATTAGCCGACTGAAAATGCAAAGGTAAATTGCTGTTGAAGCGAGAACGGAGCGGGCCGCGTGACCGTGCTGAGAGGGGCGGAAGGCGGCCGCAGTTCAGCCAATAGCGAACGCTTTTGAATCCCCGCCTCACTACCGACTCGCCCGTCGCGCCCCTTGCTATCAATTTGCCTAATTACAACAAAAATAATGGACAGCACCGTAATGAACTCGGACTGAACTCAGGTACTTTTTTACTACAAAGGGATTGTCGTTAATAACGTTTGGTGTGATTCATTTGCATATTCGGGAATCAAGATTTAGATTTTAAAATGGAATTTTGTAAACATTAAATTAAATAGGTACATATACAAAAGTATCTAGGTACCTACCTACGTATAGGTACCTATCAACATAATATGCCTTAATTAAATTTAATTCCTTTACGGTTTATTTTTCTTAACATAAAAATGTACTTAGATATAGGTATAACTAGGTAGATATGTATGTTATATATAATACCTATACTTTATAAAGTTATTAACTTTATGTAGCCATACCTACCTACTCAGATATAGGTATCTTCCCTTTAAATATTTTTTTTAACTATTTTATAGGTCTACCTACTTACATGCTACCTACCTAGGTAGGTACCTACTACCTAGTTGATATTTCAATATAGGTACAAATAGGTAAGAGGGAAGTGACAAATTCCCCTTCAGCTGATAATAATTCGAACCATACCTGTAGATATACCTACCTAATCTTATATATAAAATTCTCGTGTCACAATGTTAGTCTGCATACTCCTCCGAAACGGCTTGACCGATTCTCATGAAATTTTCTGTGCATATCGGGTAAGTCTGAGGATCGGCCAACATCTATTTTTCATATGTACCACGGGCAAAGCCGGGGCGGACCGCTAGTTGAAAATAAAATTTCAAAACTCCCCATAGTCTAAGATCTGAACCTAGATCAACCTTCACCAGGGTGGTAATACTTACCTACCTAGGTATTATGGGACCAATTGTAGGTAGGTAGGTAGGTACCTAGATACCTATTACAAATTTAGTCTAGGTATTTTAAATGTATTAAAAATGGGTTTGCTGGAAAGTCGTGGACCGGATATTTTAAATAATTTATTAAACAATAAGTATAGGTATTTTTTTTAATTTTGCATTTTATTGGCCGGTCGATTTTGGTTCAGATCTTCTTCTGTCATCTCTCCGGTGGGTACCTACCTAGGTACCTTAGGTACCTACCGGACCTACCCACTTGGAAAATTGTATTTTGTGATGTTAACCCCAAGTCCCAACGCAAAGCTTTATCATAAAATTGCACTAAAAAAGACCAAAATTGGAAGGTTCAAAAATTCCTATCCAGACATTTGGTGCAGATTTACTGTATCTACCTATTAGGTAGATAGATAGGTATATTGTCAGTTGTCACAAAAAAATCTTAGATGGGCACGTAGGTAGGTATAAGGTAGGTATATTTAGATAGAAACATATAGGTAGGTGCTAGGTATCTAATACGTACCTACTATACCTAAGCTGAAGAGTTTGTTTGTTTGATTGCTTGCTTGAACGCTATGTCAGGAACCACAGGTCTGATTTGAAAAGTTATTTTTCAATTACCTAAATACCTAGTCCATTCACGAAGATAAAAGCGAAGTTCATTCTTCTTTAGGACGTATTATCACAGTATTGTGGTATTACAATATTATGGTAGGGGAGACCGAGGGGATTTGAAACAAAGGTGAGTTGAAACAGTCCCGATTTCTCGGAACTTAAAACCTTTAGCGATCTGGCAACGTCTTTTTTAAACTTCTCCTACCACAAGCTATCGCGTCAGTTCACGCCGGTGGCGTCATTTGTGCAGTTTTGTAGTTCTGAATGACATGTGCCGAAAATCGCAAAAAGTAAGTATTTCATGATTTTTTACGATGCTTGTACTTTAATATTGGTTTTCTTTTTTGGGTTGAGTTATATAGGTTTTAAAAACTTATTATCTATAGATTCTTGAAATATACTTGGTAAATTTGATTTCTGTCTATTTACTGCTTGATCGAGATTTGAGTAAAAATTGGGAGGTTTTTTCTCACCGAGGTGATTTGAAACAGACTGTTTCAACTCTCCTTGTTTTCAATTTAATATCTGATTATAGCTAAAAAGTACGAAGATTATAGGATGTTATTGTTGATTTAATGTGTTTATTTGTTTAAGCATGCCTACTGGATGAACTAAAGCAAGAAATAGATCAAAACCAGGCTGTAAAACTAAAAAGGTTAAGGTTGTCAAGAAAAGAAGATAGTGATGAAGAAGAAGAGGAATCCTGCTGCATTTACTGTATGGAATCATATTCAAATAACAGATCCAAAGAAAAGTGGGCTCAATGTGAATTGTGTGCCCATGAAGCTTTGCTGGTGGAGAACTTTGTTGATATTTTTTAAATTATTGTTCCATAGTTTATAGTAGGTAGGTACTGATTGTAATACATACTTAAAAACGACTGATTATTAACTATTTTATGTCAAAGATTTAGTTAAAAAAAATGTAAAACATTTTGTTGATTTGACTAATTATAATTGATGTTACGCATGTTAATTTTTATTAATTTTTGTGTGTATTATTTGTATTAGACCTACTTGACTGATATGTCATTAAAATATTACTATTACATATTACAAGGTCGTTGATTACTTGAAAATAAAAGTTTTAATTAAAACCTTTGAATCAAATCAACATTTTTATTTTGCAGCTCCTATTACTCCCCAGAATCATAATGTTTCAACTCTCCTCGACCTCTGTTTCATCTTACCTCGGTATGAGGGGAATTGAAACAAGTTGACTTGTTGCGATTAAGTCAATTTTTCACCATCATTTTTAACGCTTACCGTTTATTTATGCTAACCATTCGCAAGTGTATAGAATAACCTATCGATTGGTACCAGTACCATAAGATTTCTGACAATAGTATGAGTTATATTAAACAAAACGTAAAAATTGTTTCAACTCCCCTCGGTCTCCCCTAATACTGTGGTATTATCACAGTATTAAGTACAATATTATGTATTATCATAGCTATAGTAGGTATTAACTAATCTGTCATCGGTATACCTATTATTGTGTGGACTATCGTCCGTCGTCCGTCGATGACATATAATAGGTAGGTACCTATGTCATCGATGGACCAAAATAAATCCTGCAACTGAACTTCGCAACTCCGATGTGGAGCGTGAGGAGTGGGTACTGGGTAGGTAGGTAGGTACCTACAGGGTAAGTACCTTACCACAGAATTACGATAATTATAATATTGTGACCTTACTGTTAAATGTTAATCAATTACTTATTTAGATGCTTAGAACTCATTTCATTTCCATATAAAATATTATCGATTATCGGAAACCATTGATACTTACGATTTCAATAAAGGACATCTCTACGCGTGTCACAGTGTTAGTGTTAGTGACATACTGGATGTTTAATTTTAAGGGCCGATTTTTCAATCCTTATAGTCCTTTCCACCTAAGATGATTTCTGTGACATATCGCAGACACCAAAGTTTCTCGTAAAGGTAACTAGCTGTGCTCAGCGGTTTTACCAGCAGTGCTCCGGTTCTTCGGTCTTTACGTGATGATATAGCCTAAAGCCTACCTCGATAAATGGGCTATCTACTTAACACCGAAAGAATTTTTCAAATCGGATCAGTACATAGTTATTACCTAGGTAGTTCCTGAGATTAGCGCGTTCAAACAAACAAACAAACTCTTCAGCTTTATAATAAGTACCTAGGTACCTATAGATTAGTATTCATTTCTGAACGTGAATCATAATATACCTACCTACACACAGATCACAGAAACTAAAGGTACCTACATATCAAACCTACCTATTTAGAAAACAGCACTATTAAAATTACAAATTACAATTTACACGTATAGGTAATTAGGAACATGGTATAGGCACAGTTATACCTATTACAAAATAATATTTCAATACTGTGGTATAGGTACCTAAATACCTAAATGATCCTGTGACCGGGGCCTGGGTCACTTTGAATCAATGCATGGGTGACAGTGAAACCGGAAACGATAAAATATTCAATAAAAGACACCCATAGTCATACCTACCTATAACATATTACATATTACCTACCTACCTACCTATATTTATTTTGTTTTTACTAAAGGTAGGTAATAGGTACAGTCTGTTTTAATAATTAGTGAATTTGATATTTTTGGTTTTATGGCATTCAAATAACTTCATAATTAATATAAATTTGTATAAAATAGAAAAAATTCGATGCGGGTTCGAGTCCCGCCTCGTGATCGAATTTTATATTCTTTATAAATAATAATAATAATTAGTGTTTATAAAGATAACACACAATACCACAATACCTCTGGTCTTTGCCAGGATAAATTCATCCCGTTTCCGAAAATATAAAGATATCTACCTATCTACCGTCTGATGCCATTTTTTCAGATATTTTTTTTATTTTATTTAACAACGCCAATGTTCATAACATACCTACGTAATAACTAATAGGTACCTACCTACATTTCATCGTAAATGATTTTTTTTGTTTGTGCATACACCCATCCTCACAAACTTTCGCATTTATTAAAATACCTATTATTATAGTCAACTCAAACTGATTCGCTTTTTTTCCTAAGTTTGATAGTCTTATTTTTCATTAGATTATAATCGGAATCAATATAATGCGTCTATTTAA
Source organism: Colias croceus (assembly GCF_905220415.1). Classification (NCBI taxonomy): domain Eukaryota; kingdom Metazoa; phylum Arthropoda; class Insecta; order Lepidoptera; family Pieridae; genus Colias; species Colias croceus. The sequence goes on along the minus strand of NC_059541.1, from coordinate 5,596,206 downwards.
ATTAAGCAATATGTGAATTTCTCGGAATAGATCAAGTAGGTATAAATTAACGGTGTGTTTAATTAGGATAAAATATAAAATAATACTATGTTTTAGTTAATTTTACATACATCAAAATTAGGTAGCGTATCATAAATATAATAATATGTATACCTAACGACAATTACACGCTCGTTTTTTCAAATTGAAATGCAATTTGTCCCTTATTTTGTTTGGCCATGGTCACCTCATTTGAAAGAGACAATTTCTCAACGGGAACAGTTTCATTCAGGCCGGTTTTATGCGCCCACTATGAGCCACAGTGCACTGTCTAGTTTAATTAAACCCTATTTTTAAAAGTTTTTGGCTAAATTTTAGTAAAATCATTGTTAAAAAATATACATTGCATGCGCCTCTTGAAATCATATTGTTTTAATTTTAATAAAAACAAATTGATCAAATTCCTTGAATGGCAAAGAGTATAATTTTTTCTTTGAGTTTTCGAAAATGTCTAATCCTGTGGTCTAATCACATGTTTAATATTTACCGGCACAACAAAACGTATCTAATCTGTGACAACTTCCTCTTCCTGAAGTTATAAGTGAATTAATGAATATTAAAATTCATCGTAAAGATATTTAAAAATCTTTTTTTATTTTATTCAAACTTAAAATTAATAAGAAAGTAATAATAAACGAAACTATGAGTTTATAGAATCATATTTGGTTACTCCCTGTCTTTATTATCTGTATTATCGATTACACAATACACAGTCTGTGCTATGTTTATAGCCTACTCTCTCACTCTGTTATTTATGGTGCGCATTAGTGTTTCAATACCTTTATCTGTTTGTGGCTTGTGCTCTTTTTAGAGTATAAGTATTCTTTGGGCTTGTGCTTTCCGTTTTTACTGTATTAATTAATGATATTAGCGTGGTAATTTAGTAAATATCAAGTGTTTCTATTTGACTACTTTTTCATTTCAATATAAATCTTTTAAAATGTCAGCGGATAATATTGAAAAACTTTATCAAAATTATGGAGTTCTCGCCGATGCCAAAGATGATATCGCCAAGGTAACCTATAAAACGATCAACTCCTTATAAATTATGATCTCGCAACTTATTCAATGTTAGACATTATATTCATAATATTTGTTACATTTTTAGCACGAAAAGGAATATTTAGAAATATTGGCGGCCGTCAAGGGTTCCGATAAAGAAAAACGGCTGGCGTCTCAATTCATTGCGAAATTTTTCAATAGTTTCCCGAACTTAGCAGACCAAGCTATTGAAGCACAGTTTGATTTGTGTGAAGATGATGATGTGGCAGTAAGTACCAAATTTGTTTCATTATTATTATTAAAAAATAAAATCTATGATCTGTTTGATATGACATTTCCTTAATGTGGATGTGTGAGCTTTAATTCTTATTATATTTAAAAAATTAAAAATTATATACATATTCCAGCAAAAGTTTTGGTGTATTTTTTTATTATACTAAACAGTTCAGTTTTTATTGAGAACATCTTATTCTGTACAGTAAATAAAAGCTCATATTAACTTTTCTTTGCAGATTCGTAAACAAGCAATCAAGGAATTGCCTATAATGTGCAAAAGTAATAAAGAACATGCACAGAGAATAGCAGACATATTAGCGCAGCTGTTACAGTCTGAAGATTCAACTGAAATCAATGTAGTTACAAATTCCTTACTCGCTATTGTGAAAATTGATCCAAGGGGAGCCTTAGCTGGCTTATTTTCTCAAATACACCAGAGCACTGATAGTGAAGTGCCAAATGAAATTGTCAGAGAAAGATGCATTAAGTTCCTTGCTACCAAAGTAAAACAACTTGGTAGAGAAGTAATTAATAAAGAAGCGGAGGATTTAATCATAGCAGAGGGCAAGAAAATCTTAGAAGTAAGTTGATTTGATATTGACCCTTCTAAAAACTTAAATGTATTGTTTATTTCAGTTTTGAATTCATAAATTATAGTACAATGTCAACTGATAACAGTAAATGCTATTTTTTATTATTGTGTATTCTTTGATTTTATATCATTAATGTTACCTTTTTTGCTTATTACCAGGATGTTGTTGCTGAAGAATTTGAACACATAATGGACTTACTAACATGGTCCAAGCTCGGTAAAACTCCGGCTGGTAAAAAAGAATTGACACAAATTATTGCCGCATTGGCATTTAGCCCTGATGACTGGCATCCTGAAGACCCTGAATATGTAGACAGACTTATTCAATGTTCTCAACATGCATTACCTCTATTTACTGTAAGTTTATATTGTCAAATATGTGTTACATTGAAAGAAAAAAACTACAAAGTAACTATCCTATACATTTTTATCTGGTCTAATTATTTATTTATTAGTCAATAGCTGATACAACTGTAATGACTCCTGAAGTCTATCAATTTAAATTATTCAATCAATAAGGTATCTGAAATACATTAGGAATTTTTGTTGAACTCTGTCTAAGCAACATACATAATATTATGTACATATAGAAAAAATAGGACAATCAATAATTTATGAGACAATTATTAAATATGCTATTTTTTTTTTCTTTTTCCACCAGCCTCAAGTTGATTCTACACAATTTGTGAATATCTTCTGTGATCATGTTTTGTCAAAATGGGATGAAATTGCAACAACGGGAGGGGGGACAGACCAAAAGCTTGAACTGTTGAAAACATTTGCTGAAATCACTGAACATTGTGGTGATATTGAAAATATAGATAAGAAGATCAACATTGTGTATGATGTTTTATTGGTAAGTAATATGTACTAATTAAGAGTGAATTAATACTAAAATTATAAATACATCATACATCAAATAAATACAACTAGATATTTTGTGTGAAAATTGATTTGTTAAATGAATTAATTTGGGGTCTTTTATTAATAACTTTTTGAGAAACATCATTAATTAATAGCTGAACTACCTAGTAATTAATAAAATATATTAGTACATAAATGAAAGCATACAAACAAATTGAAAGGTCAACATAATGATGATAGTGATTACTGTAGGAAAACATTAATAATTTATTATTTTTTAGAATTATCTACCAGAAGCTCCATTAGTAGTTAACGAGGACGAAAATACAGAGAAAACTGCCGAAAATGAAGAAAAAACGGACGAGACTAAATCATCAACAGCACCATCTCTTCAATTTTCTCATGTGGAATGTGCACTCTTTGCTTTGCATTCGCTCTGCCGCAAATCACCAGAGGCTCTCAGTGCTGACGCAGCAAGGTTGAAAACCTTACGTTTGCGACTCCAGTACACAGCTCGTTTAACACAAGGCTACATAAAGAAATTGAAAGAAGTAACACAGGTGCATAATATAATATTTAAGAATCATCACAAGGCCATAATATCTTAGAATCTACTTGTTTCTAGTATTAGTTTCTAGTATTTAATAATAAAAGCAATATTGCCTGCATTAATGTAGCACCTTGAATGGTTTTCTTATTTCTTTGTTTTATTTTAGGGTAAAAAGGGGGAAGACGCCAATTCAGATGAAAACAAATTAAGAGTGGCAGCATTGAAGACTACTTCCAATATTAATACTTTAATCCGTGACATTTTCCGAACACCACCAAGCTTTAAAAGCAAAATACAGCTCTCATTCCAGACTACAAAGAAAGAGGAAAAAGAGGTATTTTCTTAATTTTTCAAATTCACAAAATTATATGACTTTTACAAGTATGATAAATGACATGATTTGCATTATCAGTTGATTGATAATTTTACGTTGTTTATGATTTAGAAAAAACTAACTTAAAAATTAAACTGTTTTGTTCTAACTTTACAATTGATTTGCAGGAAAAAATTGTATCCCATACAGAAGACAAAGAATCTGGTGCCCAGAAAAGACACCGTCCCATCACTTTTGACAATGGCGAGAAAAAAGAATCATCCGAAAAACGCTCAAGGAGTGGTGACAGAAACTTAAAAATGTACACACCACCATCTGGAAAATATAGTTCAAGATTGAATAACAGTGGGCGCTTTATGGGGGGTAGCTCTGGAAGGGGCAGGGGAAACTATGGCAGACGGGACTTTCGTAACAATGGCGCCCCCTACAGACGGCGCAGTAATTACTGACTGACTGACTCATAAAACAACAAAGTATTTGATTAGGGATGACTGACTGTTTAATGACTTTTTGACTTACAAGCTGACATTTATTTGGTTCAAACTAACTTGAGCAACAATAAGTTGCAAACGTCTGAGTAATTACAGATATAATTACTCGAATGACAAGCAGACATTGCAGCGGAAGTAACGACGGTTCTTTTTGTTTATTGTACATAGGTTCATTGTATGCAGAACTGCTTCAAATTAGTTTTCCAGTTTTCACAGAGGAAAAGTATGGTGCGTTTGTGCAACATTAAAATGGTAAGTAATAGAAAAATAATTTATATTATTATACAGCAGATACAAGTTACAACACAACTGGTAGCTGCAGTAGATACCTACAAAAATTTTGTAAGTAGTAGATTTTAATGATATTTTATTATGAAAATTGCTGAGGAATATTCAAGATTCTATCATGCAGGTGTGTAAGTATTGAGAATATAATATGAGTTATTTAGGGGTCCATACCAGTCCTGGAAGCTGATTTTCCACACTTCTTGTTTCAGATATCTTCGAGTTTCTTTTTTTTAAGAAACTCCTACTGTATGGATTAATTAAGTCTTAAATTCAATAAATAAAATTTATCAAATACAAAATCTTTTTATTTCATGTCTTAACATCCTTACTAATTCAATGATGTAAGAAGCAATAAAACTCCCATTCCTTAATAACAACATAATTTAGAAATACATATTATGTCTGCACAAAATATCAAGATCTGAATTAATAATAATTTATTAAAAAACTAGCTGACCCAACAGATTTTTTTCTTTCTTCAAACAAATTGTCAAACCCATGAAATTTATAAGTCTGATATTTTCGCATTTTCTTAATATTTCGTGGGAATTTTCTAGAGATTTTCTTTTATAAGATCCTTCTTCTTACAATAACTAACACATCAAAAAATATCGAAATTGGTCAGCCGTTCATGCGTGATGCTGTGACCAATGAAAATAGGATTCATTTTTATCTTTAGTAAAAATAATACAAGGATCTTAACTACAATGCAATATAAGCAACTTTAAAATAGAGTTAAGTAAAAGTATTTGTAAATTAATAGCTTACTTTAAACATTGTCCACCAAGCGGCCCGATCGGGCCACGACACAATAGATATTCTATTGTGTCTGTGATTCTGGGGGCTGAGGGCTTAAGTAGATACAATTACTCAACGCATATTATCAACAACATTACACATTATATAATCAAGTCCGTAACAGGGGTCTGGGTTGGAACTGTCACTTTGAATACTTTCTATTTGTTCTAATATTTCTGTGGGAACTTTAAAGTTGGACTCCATTTCATTCTGATCAGGTAAACTTTGGAGCGCATTCTGTAAAATATCCTGCACTTTATCCAAGTGTTTCTGAAATCTGAAATTATAAATATATTCACTAATTAATATTGTCAGATACTTGGGAATTATACATATTCCTCTAATTAATTTGTTGGAAGGATAAAGCCACTTAAAAGACAACATTTTAAATTTTGTTTTACTATAAAAAATAATAGTTATTTTACTTTCAGTAGTTAGATACTTTTACATTAAATAGTCAAGTACATATTAAACTTTTTTGTATACGTATGTAAGCACAGCCACAGTTAGAAAGCAAATGAATTGATAAAAACATATTTTTTATTTCATTACCTCATTGCAGTTTCAACTCTCTGGCGTTTCTGCAACTCCATCATTACTCTCAAAGTTTCTCTTGCTTGGTGTGGTCGAAATTCATTTAGTAAATGATGTATGTGTATAAACAAAAGGCTTAAGTCTTCAACTTTTTCCGCCCTTTTGGGTGAATCTGGACAATGCACTAGGAGGTCTAAGAGATCAAGAAAATTAACAAGTAGAGAATGATTCAATTTCTTTAGTTCCCTTCTTCTTTCAAAGTGTAAGGGATAAAGTCTTCGAAACCCCTGTAAATAAAAAGAAACATGGATATTATTATGTATGCTTAGTTTTTTAACATAATGAAAAAAAAAATATATAAGTATATGCAACACATGTACCTGACTTTCAAGGGATCTTATTATCGTGTCATCAGCGTTAAAAGTGTTTCCAAACATTGAATAGGAATCATGAATAGGGCGCGGCGGTAGTGGGGCTCTGTTTCTTCGTACATTGTCATCTGTATAAAAGTTAATATACTGCATAGGTGGCAGTGGTAATGAACTGACTTGTGCAGTTTCCGAAGACATGATTGAAGATTCCTGTAATTTAATTTGAAATTAAATCATGTCCTTCAAACTGTTCACTGTATGATCTCATAATGTTTCTTCTATCAAACTAAAGGATATCAACTATCTACTATCAACTACTTAGTACTTAGGTACCTACTTCTGTATGGTTTTTTAAATACAATGATTTATGATATTAATAATTATGCAACTATGAAGTTAAAATGTAAATTTAAAATAGTCATATGGCACAATTTGATATTCAATTATAATAAATATTATTTATTTTCCAAAATCCAAATTCTCTAAATTGTGTTATGTGTACACAGGTGTACACAGTACATTGAAAGTTGAACGGTGAACCTGTGCGGTGAACCGTCGCCGTCAACCACCGTGAACTGTCAAGTGTCAAGCACTTGCTGTCAGGACCACAGAGCAAGTTATGACATTACTTGCTCTGTGGTTATGACCACAAAGTAAGTACTAAGAACCCACTTATGAACCCTTAGATCATTATTTGTAATGGATAACACTCACAGACGCTACCCCTTTGGCCGAGGTATAAGATTATTTGAATCGAAAAATCTTATGCTTTCATAAAAACTACTTGCGTAATCGATTACAAACACTCTGCGTATTCGTAAAACATCGAAAGGACGTCTGCTCAGAGCAATAAACCTATAGAGTACTTGTATCGAGCGTATACAATTTACATATATTTGTTTCTCTCTATCTAAAAAATACGTCGTATGAAAGAATAAGACAGCTATAGACAACAAGCTACGTTTCAACATAGTCATGGCACCACTTTTACTATAGGTACGTATTTAGATAGATAGAAGGTGATAGTGATGGGATGTGCTTCAATCGATAAAATCGTGAATGTATTTTGCATTTACGGTTTCGTGAAATAATAAATAAAAAAAAACAAAACTAATAATTAATTTCAGTTGAATACATTATTTGTTTAATCCTACGTATATAATAAATGCGAAAATGGATGATACTCTTTCACTGCGGAACCGATTACAATGAAATTTTGTACATACACACATAGGATAGGTTGTATCCCGGAAATCTCACGTGAACGGGAACTGTGCAGGATTTTCTTTAAAAACGCGGGTAGAAAGCTAGTATATTATAAAAGAAATTTTAAAACTTGAAATGTAACTAATTTAAAATAAAGATGGAAATGATGATAAAGTTAAAGGAGTGAGGAGAAAGGCACAGTCAACATGAAGGAATCATGCAGCATTTTAACAAGTTAATAAAAGGACAGTCTTAATGAAAACATTTTCCTAACATCCTACTAATAAAGCGAAAGTTAGTGAGGATGGATGTTTGTTACTCTTTCACGCGAATACTACTAAACCGATTACAATGAAATTCGGAAAAATTACTTTTGATCCCGTAAATCCAACAGGAATGGGAACTATGCGGGTTTTTCTTTGAAAACGCATGTATATTAAGTATGTATTTAAATAGTAGTTTCTCATCTATGAGAACTGTCATTTAATCAACCGTTTAATTTTCACATAGTTACACATTTAAAGTAACTTAGGTGTAAAAAAATTCAAAATAAAAATTCACTTTCTTTAATCAAATGTATTTATTATCTACAGGAACAAAAAAAAAACGTAAGCGTAAGATTGCACAATTCTTCTAGACTCTAGAGTATCCATCTTGATAAAACGCAGTATATATAAAACGCAAATTGTGGCGGCGTCCAATCTACTCATGTCTCATGTTTTATACCCATTTTTTATTTAGCTCTGGAAATCTAAAACAAAATGAATTTATTAATAATCTAAAAGAGAAATTAATAAACAACAAACTAAAACTAAAACACATAAGTCAAATAAAACAATCACGTGGTATTTTTTATTTTCCTGCGGTAAAAAATTTACATCTATTATTTGCAACAACAACTACATATAAATCTGATATAAGAAACAAAATAAATAAATCAACGTTACCTTATATGAAATAGATTTTTTGTCATAAATCGATAATATACGCTAGATGTGTTACAACACTACGGTGGTAAACAAAATGCCAAACGTGTTATTATTGTGACATTTTTTAAAAATTATTTCATTATTTTGTATTCCACAACCCCATAAAGTGGGTAAATGTTATGCCTCCTCCACATTACTCGCGAAGTTGAACGAGGTTAGACGAATAGAATAATGTAGAGAGGCACTTCGGGTTACTTCGTCCAACTTTACCTCGCCTCGGCCGACTTCCGTTTGTTGTCGGTTTTTGCGCCCGAGTCAAAGTGCACGAAGTTACCTGAAGTTCGTTCTGAATAGGAACGTATGCGCTCCTCGCGAAGTTGAACGAGTGTGTAGTGTAGCACCGCGGACTTCAGTCAACTTCGGCCGAGTACTTCGCCGAGGAACTTCGCGAGTAGTGTGGAGGAGGCATTACAGTTACAACATAAAATCACAAAAAAGTGCTTGATAAAACCTTCAAATAGGTTTAAAACATAAATATTCTCTCTGGCTCATTCCGCTAAAGAGAAAGCCGAACTCTTGGGCGCTCTCTTTGCTAGGAACTCGACGCTTGATGACAGGGGAAAGACACCGCCGACCATCCCGCGGTGCAACCATTCAATGGCGGATATACGTTTCACACAACGTGCCGTTCGAAACGCTCTCTTTTCCCTTGACATCCATAAGTCGACAGGGCCGGATGGAGTCTCCCCTATTGTGCTTAGGACATGTGCTCCTGAGTTGGCACCGGTTGTAACGCGTCTTTTTCGGCTCTCTTACGCCAAAGGCATTGTTCCGAATTCGTGGAAGACTGCTCTTGTCCACCCAATCCCTAAAAAAGGCGATCGCTCAAATCCGTCTAACTACAGACCGATCGCCATCACTTCTTTACTCTCCAAAATAATGGAATCCATTATTAACAGCCAGCTCATGAGGTATCTGGAGGAGAACCAGTTGTTAAGCGACCGGCAATACGGTTTCCGTAGTGGTCGCTCGACTGGTGATCTTTTGGTGTACCTCACTCACAGATGGGCGGAGGCGGTTGAGAGTAAAGGGGAGGCATTGGCTTTAAGTTTGGATGTAGCGAAAGCCTTCGATCGGGTCTGGCACAAGGCACTTCTAGCGAAATTACCATCTTTCGGACTTCCTGCGAGGTTATGCGATTGGGTTGCCAGCTTCCTGGAAGAGAGGAGCATTAAGGTCGTTATCGACGGTTCTTGCTCTAAGCCTCTTCATGTGAACGCTGGTGTCCCACAAGGCTGCGTGCTATCTCCTACACTGTTTCTTCTGCATATCAACGATTTGTTACAAATCAGTAACATTCATTGCTATGCAGACGACAGTACGGGGGATGCTCTTTATCCCGGCCGTGCAAACACCTCAAAGGAAAGCCTCAATGAGAGTCGAAACAAACTTGTGTCTGAAGTCGAGTCTTCTCTCCAAGAAGTCTCGGATTGGGGCGAACTTAATCTTGTCGAGTTCAATCCCCTAAAGACACAGGTTTGCGCGTTCACCGCTAAAAAGACCCCATTTGTCGTAGAACCTCGGTTTAAGAGTACTCCCCTTAGTATATCGCCGAAAATCGGAATCCTCGGAGTTGAAATCTCGAGTGACGTTCAATTCCGCAGTCATTTGGAAGCGAAGGCTAAATTAGCCTCGAAAAAACTTGGTGTGCTCAGTAGATCGAGACAGTACTTCAAGCCGGCCCACCGGCTTCAGCTGTACAAGGCTCAGGTGCGACCGCATATGGAGTACTGCTCTCATCTCTGGGCCGGAGCCCCACAGTATCAACTCCTTCCTCTTGACCGCATCCAACGTCGAGCAGCTCGAATTGTCGATGACCGTAGGCTTTCCGATAGGCTCGATCCACTGTCAGTGCGGAGAGACGTTGCGTCTCTCTGTATACTGTACAGAATCTACTATGGGGAGTGCTCTGAGGAATTGTTCCACCTTTTACCAGCCGCACAGTTCCACCACCGGACCTCACGCCGTAAAAACCAGTTCCATCCGCACCATCTGGATGGTTGGCGCTCCACCACTGTCCGCTTCACCCGCAACTTCCTTCCGCGTACGGTGAAACTGTGGAACGATCTGCCACCTGCGGTGTTCCCGAACAACTACGACATTGGGGCCTTCAAGAAAAGAGCGTATTTGTCCATTAAAGGCCGGCAAAGCACCTGTAACACTCCTTGTGTTACAAGTGTTTATGGGCGGTGGTGACCACTTAACATCAGGTGGCCCACCTGCTCCTTTGCTTGCTCTGACATAAAAAAAAAAAAAAAAAAAAAAAAAAAAAAAAAAAAATATTTATCAATTTGCTGAAAATCACTTACCGATGGAAAGATATTTTTACATTGTTTTTATCCAAAACTCCCATTCGACTAGTGATAGCCGGTTGCTAAACATACAATAGTTATTTTAGCACACTTACAAATAAAAAGAAACACTGTACACTTTATATTTTCTAAATATTTCGTTAAAAACACTTGACGCACTGAGCCCACCAGCTGGTTGGAAAACAAACTGACTGCCGGCGCGCTACGTTTGAAGACAGTGCAGATACTCTATCGCTATCTCAATCTGGCTTATGCTGTTATTGACTAAGAGTAAAACGTCGTATTCACGGTCCATCTTGACGTACGTCCCGCCAAGGTCATACACGATGCACGACGCAAAACGACCGTGAATAGTCTTGACGTACGTCAATAATTATTATTATTACGTTGCTGGATGTGCACGACGAATTTTTCGTCCAGCGAGCATCCCCACCACCGCGAATGTCGTGCAAGCGCATCGTGCATCGTGCATGCTTGATCGTGAATAGGCTTGCTGTACAGCAGATCAGTGTTGCCAACAGAAATTAATGTAAATACTTGGAAACGTGGCCTATTGATATGATTTTTTTGTGATAACTTAGTAGTTAGTTTAGTTTTGTGATAACGTAGTGAGTACATGAGCAAGCAAGAAACAGTTATTTTATATTTTTATGTACACAGGAAATACCCAATTATCATTACTTTTGGATCAACCTAGTACACATGGACAGTTTATATTCAGAAGTTATTATTTTAAAAGAACTCCAAGGCGAATTGTTGAATAACAAAGATTTTATGCAAAAGTCCACTGCAGAAAAATGGCAATTTATTTTAAAAAAATGTCCTAACGAATTTGTTTGTTTAAAAAAAATGATTAGCTATATTATACTCTCTGTTCCCGCCACTTCAGCATTTACTGAAAGAGTCTTTTCGGTCATGAATGTGAAGTGGCGGGAAGAGAGAAACCGAGCTTCATTAAAAATTAATTAAAAATGAGCTCTTGAAATAAATTTAGATTTGGAATGTTTGGATTCATATAATTCATTTAAAAATAATGAAAAATTCTTAGGTACTGCAAAAAGTACAAAAAAACACATTTTTAAAAATATTTATTTACTCTTTATACATCCAGCACAGTGGATTTCTGGTGGTTTCAGAGGTCTCTTCTGGTGGGTAGCTTGATACTTCGGTGGCAACACTGGCAGCCTTGAGCTGACGTACAGCGGGGATGGACCGTGAATATGCGTCGTGCATCGTGTATGACCTTGGCGGGACGTACGTCAAGATGGACCGTGAATAAGACGCTTAAGTAGATTAGAAAATATGTATTTTGTTCTGTCTTAATATAAGAACTCTATAGGTTTATTGCTCTGAGGACGTCTGCGAGTGCTCCGCTAAAAATGACGTTTTGTGCTGTCAAGTCTTGCAGAAACAAGTCAAACACATCAAATATTTAAAAAGATGGAATAACCTTTCCTTTGTAAGTTTTTTTTTTTATTTTTACGTAAATATCTATTTAAATGAAATTTCTAATCATCGTCGATGTATCGTTTAGCGATATGATCAAGACAAATAATCGAGTCATATTTACACGATCATTGATGCGGCCCCACGAGACTATCATGGAAAGAAAATATACAAATTATTCTTTATGAACTAAAAGATAAAGTTGAATTTAAAACGCGATAATGAACCGCATTCCTTACGAAACTATCTTGTAAAGTAATACAAATTTAATCTTTATGACCTTAGTGATAAAGTTGAATTTAGAACGCGATATTGAACCGCACTCCCCATTAGACTATCTTGGAATGAAATACAAATTTAATCCTTATAAGCTTAGTGATAGAGTTGAATTTAAAAACTCGTCACTTAAAAGGTCGTAAATTTTTACGACTTTCGTGAAACTAATTATTTTTGTGAATGTGTGATTGTGTTTCATAGTGTGAGTTACCCTCCCCGCACCAAAATCAGCAGAAAGTTTAGTTAGAACCTTAAGCGTCTTATTCACGGTCCGTTTGGACGTACGTCCCGCCAAGGTCATACACGATGCACGACGCATATTCACGGTCCATCCCCGCTGTACGTCAGCTCAAGGCTGCTGTGTGTATCGATAGTTCGATATTGAAATATCGATATCGGTCAATATTTTTTTTTTAATAATTTTTTTTCAGTACATTATTAATTAATCTACAAAATCATCGTTAACAATCGACCTAATGATTTTAAAGTTATCAGTTGCTTGACAATTTTTTATCATTTGAACGAGTTGCTTCTTCAATCAATCTAAACAGCTGAACATATAAAACAAAGAGTATTTTTAAAAACTCTAAGAAAAATACATATTGGTATACCTACATAATTGTCTTATTTAAATTTAAAAAGTAATTACCAAGAACTATAACCTACTAACTACATAATATATACATTCATAATTTAATTTATTTAATAAATCTACTAGACTATAAATAATTATTGTGTAATCATTTTTGAGCTGACTTACGATTTTTTTTAAATAAAGCCGATATATCGAAATATCGATATTTTTTTCGATATATCGAACTCCGATATTGATATACATATTTTAAAATATCGATTTATCGAAAATACGATATTTTATAAAATATCAACAAATTCTGCTGCAATGTTACCAACTCCACCAACTTTTAGGTAGATCTATCTACTTTCAAACTTTTTTACAAATCTACTACCTTGGATGAAAAATCTACCAACTTTTTTAACCCCTTACCGCATACAAAGCCATGTATGGACGACGAAGTTCATGAATTTTTTATAGGCTAACTATAAAAAATATCTAAAAAAACTACCTTACATCTTAAACAGCATATCATCGAGAATTGGAATGTAATTAATTTATACAGTGTAATTATTATCCATCAGATATATTATAGATTTAGTGTAGCGCGTGCGACGGTTTGGGTGCGCGGAAAAAACCGTGATTTTCAAATTAAGATTTCAATATCAAAAAGGTGAGTAAAGCCATGAAAAAAAATATTACTTCTTTCTTTAGTCTTTCTAAAATAAGGCAAAACATTTGGTTTGGTTGTTTTTTTGCTTTAATCATGATTTTTTGTACTTTTCCAAATCTGTCATATTTGGCTTCGTATGCATTCCGTCCAAAATATATTATGTCATATGTGGCTTGGTATGCATTCAAGGATACTTTCACTGATTGTTCCAGTATCGATTCTGGACACTTTTATCTCAATGCTAATGTAAATATCATATCATCATCAATAAATACAGACTCAAGTAAGTATTTGCCACTGTATGATTTTTAATTAGCCGTTTCAGAGCAAATGCGAAAGTCAGGGAAAGCTCTTATTACCAAAAGACGTGGTCGTCTCTCAAGAACTTAGAAACATCGGCATCTCTGGAGTCTCCTTTGTATTCCTGACTCGCCAATTGCCGCAAAAAAGCTACGAAAATCTCCTGCAAGACATCTAGATTTTCACTTTGATTCTGCACGATCTGATGGGATTAGTCATTACCCAATTTGGAAGAAGAACGTCCGTCAGCTATGCCCCTATGCCTATATTGTTCCAATTTCGTTCCTTCACGTTATGTGAAAAATATAACGTGTTTTTATGTTATAATGACAAATGTAATTGTTTTAAGCTATTTCACGAAGTATAAGTTGGCTATGATTCTGGGTTTTATTTAGATATCCATATAAAGTACTAACATTTCGCCCGCGGCCTCGCCCGCATTTTCAAAGAAAACCCCGCATAGTTCCCGTTCCTGTGGGATTCCCGGGATAAAACCTATCCTATGTGTTAGGCCAAGTTACCCTCTATATTATGTGTGCTAAATTTCATTGTTCGGTTCAGTAGTATTTGCGTGAAAGAGTAACAAACAAACACATACACGTATACATCCACCCTCACAAACTTTCGCATTTTTAATATTAGTAGGATAGGATTTATGTAAAGTATATGTAGTATATCAGTTGACTTAGCATTCAGGATACAAGCCTTTTGTTTTGGGGCTTAGCAACCGAGTGTGTGAAATTAGTCCGGAATATATTTTAATTTTATTAATTAGTTACTTTTTTCTAATTGCATATGAAGCCATATATGACAGAAAAAATACAACAAACACTGCATACGAGTCCATATATGGCGCCGTTTCATATTTTCTATAATATAAGTAAATAATTTTTTTTCTCAATTTGATCTCATAATGTAAGGTCTAATAAACACTTTTTTGCAAAAAAATAATTTTTATTTCATCTCCTTAATAATTCATGCAATAAGGGGTTAATTTATCGAAAAAATAGAGAGGATAACTGGGTTGAGGATTTTTGGCATCATATTTGTAATATTAAAAAAGAAGATAACTCTCAAATGTTTCCTCTGCTAAGTGAATTTGTAAGACAACTACTTGTGCTTCCACACAGTAGTGCTAATGTTGAGAGACTCTTTTCTGCTGTTAATCTATTAAAAACTTATTGTCACAATAATTTATCTACTGACACGATCCAGGGACTTTTAATACGAAACGATTTACCAGCGACAGCTCCGAACAACCTGTACGTGTACCTACTGATGCGCATTTTAAATTATTTAATCAAACTATGTACCTACTCTTATAAAGATTAAAATTGTAAAATATTTATGTTATGTTAACTATTTAGTTGACATGCCAAAAATATTTAAATAAATAGATCATAAAATAATTTAACAATCCAATTACGCTGTCCAGTCTTTGATTTAATTTTGTTTTTCTAAATACAACATATTAACAATTTGGTTTTTTCTTATTGCTTTTTCAAAAATAGTCAAAAAAATAATTTATTCTTACTAAAATAATCTAGGGAGAAATGGATTGAGGGAAGAGAGGCCTTTTGCTCAGCAGTGGGACAGCCATGGCTCATAATAAAAATAACATAAAATAATCGGTTATAGATATTATACGACCGTGCAGATTCCTTCTAAATCTTGTCAAAAAGAAGTTGAAAAAAGATGTACCTACTTTTCAAATTGAGTTTGGTCGGAAACTACCAACTAGAGTACTGAGTCGTACGGAACACAGACATCCAAATATAAGTATGTCATGTTCAAGTAATGTTTATATATCTGTGGTACGGAAGGACGCTTGCACGACGTTCGCGGTGGTGGGGGTGCTCGCTGGACGAAAAATTGGTCGTGCACATCCAGCAACGTAATAATCATAGAGTAATATAATATATACGGGTAATAATAATAATTATTGACGTACGTCAACACTATTCACGGTCGTTTTGCGTCGTGCATCGTGTATGACCTTGGCGGGACGTACGTCCAAACGGACCGTGAATAAGACGCTTTAGGGCGTATTCAGAAAGAAAGCTTGAAACTTATAAGCACTTATAAGCGCTTATCAGCGCTTGTCAGCGCTGGTAACCTGCGCAGGAAAATATATGAACATGCGCCTATAAGCGCTGATCGGCGCCGACAAGTTCCGACAAACTTCAACAATGCTGGTGGCTGCCATATAAAATTTGTTTTGGTCTGCTTCAACCTGCTTCCTTTGTGTAGAACGAACCAGCATTGACAAGCGCCGATAAGCGCTTACAAGTTTCAAGCTTTCTTTCTGAATACGCCCTTAGGTTAGAACTTAGAACATTTGCCATAATTGCTGGCTCCATCCATTACCTACATAATGATCTAAGATGTAATAATAAAATGTATGTAAAATTAAACTAAAATATAGTGTACGGGTAATGGTAACTAACATTGTGACTCGAGAATTACTATAGGAGAATTTTATAAGGGTTCATACGCACTATGCGGGTAGCCGCATTGCGGGTAGCCGTCCGGCTGACCGCAGGATGCGGTTGCGAATGCGGCCAGCCGGACGGCTACCCGCAATGCGGCTACCCGCATAGTGCGGTTGAAGAACCGTTGCGATTTGCAGTCATGTCGATCCATTTCAAAGATGGAAATGGATGAAGTTGCAGCTATTTACTACATTTACACACGTTACGTATAGAAGAAAAGCAAAGAAAGAAGTACTGGGTGCATCCTTATTTGCAAACACGAGATGAGAGCAAGCATTTTGCAACCACGTGCACACACTCACTCAATGGCGGGCAGCCGCAGACTGAACCGCACAGTGCGTATAGCAACCGTCCGGCTGGCCGTCACTCGGGCCGCAGCTCTCCGAGCACCCGGAGCGGTCTGCGGGTAGCCGCATCGCAGTGCGCATAGAAATGAATATTACGTACATAATTGTGCTTGCGGTCAGCCGGACGGCTACCCGCAACGCGGCTACCCGCATAGTGCGTATGAACCCTAAATTTATCTAGAGATTCACAGTCATTCACTTTTAGCTTAAAAGAATTTTAGGGCAATTATCTATTTTATTGTAGATTTAAAATTAAAATGTAACATGTGGTTTTTTTTATCTCGTGCCACAGAGCATGTAATCTCATAAGTAATCTAATATTTCTATCGTATAATATAGTCTATGATGTAAAAGTACCAACTTAGGTACCAACCTTACGAAATTAGTTTTGTCAGGTTTTGTCAGAGCAATGGGTTTTGTGAATTTTGTGAATAGTTGTGTTGTGTTTTGATTTTTTGATTTATTTTGAAGAACAAACTAAAAAGTTTTATGAAATTGTGACTAACTCGATTAATTGATCTAAAGAAAGATTTCCTTTTATTGCAATGTAATTTGTTAAGAGTGTTGTTTTAAAATTTAGTCTTTACAAGTGCTATGTTTATTTTTTAAAATTTTGAGTAAGTTAAAGTCACAATTGAATGATAACTTAGGTACATACCGGTTTTATTTTATTAAATTAAGTAGTCTATGCTATGAATTCTTTACGTTAGTGGTCTGAATTTTCATCGAGATATATAAATAATATATTCTTTCATTTACATGCATGTTGAAACACGATAATGAAACGCCCTGTTCTATTCCATATAAGTATGTAATTATGTAGGTACCATAAATTATGATTTAAATTCAACATTTAAATTAAATTGTAAAATTTGTGTATGTACCTGCTCAGTAAAATTTATTAAACTTAATTCTATAAAGTTAATTCCCTCATGTTTATTTTTATCATGTTTATTAGAAGTTAAAACTCGCTATAAAAGTTACTAAAGAACTTTAAAAATAATTATATAAGTTAAACAAAGCATTATTTTTTTAACCACTCCTCTTTTTATTGTATGTAGATTGTAGATAAAAAAAAGTATGTACCTAATGTATGTGTTGATAACTTTATTTAGATTAATAATGGCTGCTACAGAGGAGGATGAAGTTATTCGAGAAACATTTATGGTGAAGAGATCCCAGAATAAGAAAATTTTTACACCAATCAATTACAAGGAACGCTGGTTTGTCCTCACTCGCAAAGCACTAATCTACTATGATTCTGATGGCCAAGTAAGTAAAGTAGTATTTTAAAAGTATATTTCACTTATGACAAAAGAGACTCAGCAATACTTAGTCCAATACCTAAAATTGTAATAAAAACCACATATTGATCAAATAACTTTTTAATGTGATAATTAATTAAATTAATTTCTGAATTATATGAAATGAAGCTTGCTTCATAGAGACTTTATAAGAACAATTCAAACAATATGATGAAGTAAAAAAAGTAAAATAAAATGAATCTGCTCCATTCCCACATATGATAAGCACATGTCCTATCACAATGTTTGATGTTTATTTTGTACTTAAATGTCAGTCTTCTCCTGTAAACAATAGTAAGATTATATATTAATAATGATGATTTAAATGTAATTTTGTAAAAAAACATGAAACAAATTATTAGAATTAACATTACTTAGAATTTTTAAACACCTGTAATGGCTACTTTTATGCTAAATTACCATCATTGTCAATCAGACTACTTATTGAATGTTATGGAACCATTGACATATGAAATTGTACAGTTATTGTAAACTCGTGGTCTGCCCCGGCTTTGCCCGTACTTACGTTTTCTCCCCATAAGAACTATCCTCATATTTCAAGGAATATTAAAAGAAATTATCAAAATCGGTCTATCCATTCACCAAGGAAAACGGGTTTCATTTTTATATAGATAAAGATGTAAAATTGTAAATATTTTTAAATACTATTTTATATTTCTTATAATTATTTTGTGTAATAGTGTTTCTTTGTAAAAAGTGGTAGTTATGTGATTTCAACTAGTGACTAATTAACAAATTTAGCTAGCTAATAGCTTGATCCTTATAGAATAAGTTTTGTAACAAAAAATTATTTATGGAATGTTAAGGATGCAAAATGGGGGTAGGTATGCTACACAATATATCAATTGAAATGATCTGTAATTCATTTTTGTAATAAACTGATTGTCTTTTTTTGCTGTCTAAGGATTTTGTCTGAATATTTTAGAGGTAAGTCAGTATTCAATTAAAACTTGAATAACGGTAAGATATTTTTTCATATTAAAAATTTAATTTCATAAGATTTTTATTTAATTTTCAGTTGTGTTGACTTAATGTCCAATGGCCTCCCTTTTAATTGTGTTATTGTACATAACATAAGATTCTATTATCATTACCAAATACCAAGTCATGCAAAAACGAGCTAGGTCTATAGCCAGATGAAATATTGATTTAAGTTTTAACATGGACATATTGATTGTATCTCAAGTTCACCTTCTTGATAACGTCTGCCTTTAGGATTTTTTTTCAAGGAGAAAAAGGCGAAATAACTAACTTTAAAAAATAATTTATTTTCTTTGGAGATGATGTATCCCTTTTCCAGATTTGATGTATCAATTTCCACAAAGGATTTCCACTATATTTTGTGTGTCATATTGTAGTACCTATGTGTAAATAAATTTATTTAATCTATCTAATTCATCCATAAAATAAATTTATCTATAGGTGAGTTAGATTGGGATCAATTAGATAAATCAAATAATATACAAATGTTTGAAAAAAAAATCTAGAAATTGTGTAATCGTAACATGTAAGTTTTCCAAAGGACCAAGTATCTTCCTTCTGGTGCACGTGGTACCAGTGTATTATGGATAGATACATTTATCATTAAATGTTTTATTTTTATTTTTATTAAAGACATTAAAATGACCTATAATTCTTCCATTTACAATACCACAAAATTCTTTATAAATTATTAGATATTCGATGCAATATCAAATATCCCTAGACTTTGTTGATGTGTGTATTAGGTAATTATCAAGTTTAATAATCTAACGTCTTTATTCAATTATAATAGTTGTTACCCACGGCTTTACCCACGTGTTTAAAGGAAATTCTCATGTTGACTCTAAGATGTTTCACCGCGGTAAAAAACTAAAAAATGCGACTCAAACAAATTTTTATTAACAAGCGCATATCTAGAAGGGTATGTTCGAGATGTTAAAGCCCACATGAAGGTAGGTTCCTATCGTTAATGTTAGCGCATAACCTTTCATCATTATATGTAGTGAACTGTATGCATGTGTCTTATAACAGCGTAGTTCTCATTATTTACAAATGCAACCCATTATTAAAGGAAGAGGTTTTTCAGTTCAGCTGTATTTTTTGTGTTTGTGACCTCATGAACCTTATTACATACCTATAAATTCTAGGATTAAAAAGGGTCAATCTTTAGTTACCTTCTAAACTAAGAACTAATCAAGATTCACGCAAACATACCTATGGGTGAATATTATTTAATATTTATTTAATTAAATAAATAAAAGCTTTATCAAGTCTGATATTAATTATCCTGTTACTTACTTAGATGTTTTTTTTTCGTTAAAAAAAACCGGCCAATTGCGAGTCGGACTTGCGCACCGAGGGTTCCGTAAAATTTAAGGTTTTCGGAATTTTTCCTTTAGGTATGTGTGCTATAAAACGTTGCTTCATGCCAAATTTCAAGATTCTAGGTCGACTGGAAGTACCCTTTAGGTTTTGATTGCCTTGCGAGTACTTGCGAGTTTCAAAATATGCAGCTTAAATTGCTGTTTCTTTTGATTGCGTTGACATAGAAGTTTGATTTTGTTACAGCTTAAAGGTATTATAGACCTGAGTATTTGGTATGAATTTCAATTTAATACCTCTACGTCGCGTCCGCGTTAAAATGTAGAAGCCCTTCTGGCTAACATTGAGAAACACCTTACAAAAAAAAAAAACTACCTCTACGCGTTTATGAGGAAATGGGTAGTAAGTTTAAAATTATTAAAAAAAAATATATTTTGTGATGTAACTAAAAATGTATGGTTTTCGTAATTTTTCCTTTATCTATGCTATAAGACGTTGCTTCGTAGCAAATTTCAAGATTCTGAGTTCACGGGAAGCACCCTGTAGGTTTTGATTCCCTTACAAGTGTCGAAAATTTGCGGCATAAACGGCTGTATCTTTTGATTGCGTTGGCTTAGAAGTTTGATTTTTTCACAGCTTCAAGGGACAGTAGACCTGAGTAATTGATATAAATTTCAGCTTCATACCTCCACGCGTTCCTGAGAAAAAGGGTCTTGACAGACGGACGGACGGACAGACGGACAACAAAGTGATCCTATATGGGTTCCGTTTTTTCCTTTTGAGGTACGGAATCCTAAAAAACGATTTCGATTTGCATTTTTTAACATTTCGACAAGACCATAATCGCCTAGGTATGCGATAAATTATAAGTTTAAATAGAAATGCTAATCGATATTGCGATCGGCAACATAAAACTTATTCATTGGAAGTGTCCCTCCGTTAGTTAGGAAAAAAATCAAATGCAACGTAGGGAACTAGGGAGTGAGAAATATTAGGGATCAGGGAAGGTTTGGATGGGGTCGGACGACGCATGCGTGCATTGGGCGTGTCTGCTATACGGAGCAGGTTCGCCGGCAGTTCAGCTCCGTTGACCGAACTTCTCCCGTTCATCGCCCTTTCTTTCCGGTAAAGATTTTACTCACATAATACCAATAATACAGAATACATTTTTATTTCCTTAACATGTGTTTTTACATTCAGTGATTCGTATTTTTTTTTGTCTCACTAACATCCATTCAAAAACGAAATAATTAAAAATCAATCGGAAAAGTTTGTTCTTCGCCACCTCACGAGTAAAAATGTATCAGGATAATTTTTTTAAGTGACAAAAATCCGTGTGAATCGTTTCTTTATTTTTAGTTGAATCAATCATCTCATTGAGAGCATCATCTCGGTTTTATAGATGCTACAATGCCCACCGGTAAATATCATTTGGCGTTTTTGGCCTTTGATATAACGTGTAGGTTGGTGTTTTTATTTGTTAAATATGCTTTCGTTCCATTAGGAGACGGAATTATGAAACACCTTTTATAACGTATAGCGGTAACACTAAACATATTTAATAGTTCGTCCGTATATGGTATTACGTAGTATTACAATGCTTCGTTCGATTAATGTATGTAAAAGTGTTTTTATTACATATTTTTTGTCCAAATCAAATTAATTAATTTGGTGCATTTCGATGTTGTTTAAAAAATGCATTTGTCGATGCAATGCCCTTCGGTTTAATTCGTAAAGAGGGAGAGAGGTCCCTATGCGATGATGTATTCTCAGGCAGTTCTCACGCGGTTCCTGTGTGAACAGTTTTAATGGAGTGCCCTCCCTCACACTTGAAGTGTTTGTAAAAGGCACCCTCTATTCGGCTCTACTGTGTTGTGCCAGCACACCTTTTAATAGCGTTGTTCTTTTGGGAAGTGTACACTTTGTTCGCAATTTTCTATCTAAAAATGTAGGTATTATATTAATTACCTACCTACTTTTTCCTTTGCACGTTTGGACCAAATATTACCTAGGTACATACGCTTTTTAAAGCGTTATGTTTTGTTATACCTAAGTAGTTACTTTTTATTTTAAGATATAATATTATAATGTCATTAATATCGTCCCATTTCAAGGCAGGATATGTTAATTTTTACAATTTTATCGGTTAAATTGTGAAAACATTGTAAAACTCCGTAATCTCATCGAATCGCTCATCCCGATCGGAAATAATCTAGATACGAGCCGTGATTCAGGAAATGCGATCTGTCAGCTACACCCGACATGGAAGCCGATCCATGGTCATTTATTTCGATTGATTGGGTAAAACTTGAAGAGATAATTTGCTGGTTTGTCTATTCTAACTGTATTTCATGAAATTTTTATTGTATTTAGATGGTATCTAACGAAACTTTTTAAAAACGTACTCTTTCACGAGGAAGGTTTCGAAATTTGATTGGTTTGGAAATTTTAAGCCTTTTTGAAATCACACACTTCCCCTTATAATTTCTGTAACACTCGCATTAAATTCAGTGACGTTATTCACAAATATTATACAATACTGATATCTTTACACAGAAACGTAAAGAGCGTGGGCGAATATCAACAGAGACCATACACACGGTAGAGCAAGCGCAGCTGGGCGAGTTGAGCAAGCAACTGCCAGATGGTGACAACGAGAAGAGTCCGACCTACAAATATCCTTTCCAGGTAACTGATGCATTATTGTATTAGAATTTCTTTACGTAACGCCAAGTTAAAATGATGGTAATTTTGATACATGGGGACCAATATAAGCCGAATTTAAATTCTTAAATTAGGTATATCCAATAGAAATGGGAACAGTAGACTGTCTCTTTCGTACAGTTTTTCCGAAGATACGTGTGTATAGTTACCTAGATCGTTTCTAAACTATCTACTGCTAACTTGACGTGTTTGATTATTATCGGTGGAGACTAAAAAACCTTCCCAATTTCGCAGAGGATTGAAGGAACTTCATTCGCCGCGACATGACACTGATGTGAATTGCAACTGTCCAATATAAAGGGCAAAAAATATCAATCATTTTCTGACGTTCAGTTCCAGACGTGTTTAACCCATTGAGCCCCGAGCGGCCCGATCGGACCACGACAGAATAGATTTTCTATTGTGTCTGTGATTCCGGGGGCTGAGTTATCTATACTAATATTATAAAGCTGAAGAGTTTGTTTGTTTGAACGCACTAATCTCGGGAACTACTGGTCCGATTTGAAAAATTCTTTCGGTGTTAGATAGCCCATTTGTCGAGGAAGGCTATATTTCATCACGCTACGGGCAACAGGAGTGGAGCCACGGGGGTGAAACCGCGCGGAGCAGCTAGTTAAAAATATAATACGTAATTTACGATTGTATTTGTTTTCTCAAAAGTAGGTCCATTTTGAAAGTAGAAGAGAACTTACCGCAAAGTTCAATTTATAAATACGAGTCCATGTAATTAAATATGGCGGCACTGACTGCGCGGGTCGGAAATGCCGATAATTTTTGTCCGTAAGCTATACATATTAATGTACTCTGAATAGGGTCATGTTTGTATACGATGACATAACATATGGCAGATTGTGCACAGGTGGGCTACACAGAACAGAACACAGACTACACGTTGTACCTGGCGGCTCGGGAGCATTCCGAGAGATTGAGTTGGATACACGACATTAGAACTGGTTAGTATTTCATTTATTCTAAAAAATTCTCAGATACATGATTTTTTGTCTTAAATTTATGCTTTTTGTAATAAAAACACGTATTGAATCTATACTTCACGAGGTATAATAAAAATTTATAATAATGATAGACAGGCGGCGGGCTTTGAAATTGAAATTTGTTGAATTCATCAGGTCTATTTCGACATGTTTTTTCTAATTTTATAGCCTTTTTAACTTGTATTGTTATAGTTAAAGTTAATTAGAATTCTAAGAGAGAATTCTAAGAGTAAACATTTTTTGAAAATAGGCAGTGTACATCTTATTTTACTTAAACATTAGTCTGGGGGCCAAAACCACAACATGGAATGTTAAACTGTGGTGACTCATAAGCTATTCCTACAGTTGTCGATAAAAAGTCACCTAAAAGAGATAAAAAACGTATCAGGAAATTACAACACAATGACCAAATAAATTTTGCAGTTAAAAAGATAATTATGTTATTAAATATGAAATGAGGGTGTGAAATAACTATAGTTATCAAAAGGAAGACTGATTATTCTTGGAAGTTAGACATTGAAATATGATCATTTTTTTAGTTAATTCAAAGCGTTGAAATTTTAATTTAATTTTATAAAGTAGGTTTAGAGCGGTGTTAAAATTGGATCTCGTTGGATATAAAATGTGCCCCTAATGAGCTTTATTAAAACCGTAGTTAGCTTGAAACGCAATACTGAAAGCAAAGAGAATATAATATAAGTAGGTACATACCTAATTAAACATCTCTTATCTTTCACATAAATTTAGTTGATTTTTATTTGCATTGTTATGTAATTTATTGTGCATGAGACGTCTACTCGTAAAACTGGATTATTAAATTAATTGAGGCTACTTTGAAATTAAATACACCGACAGAACCAGGTGCTTTTGAAAATAAAAGGCCGACAAGATTGGCATTTAAATAATTTTCTTTTTCATTTTAATTTAATCGAAATGTTGTTCAAATATAGGCATCATGTCTACATTTTTACTTAACATGTACAAAATTTATAAATCGTTGTAATATTGGAAGGTATGTTTTTGGAATTTTAAAGAAAAATATTTTAAGAAGTCACCAAGTGAAGATACTGTATAATATTTAGTCTGCCAGGACGCATATGAATTTTAATGGGAATTGAACGCTTCATGGGTTTGATATCTGAGTGGGATAGAATTGTATTTGCAACAGCATATAAATTAGTTATTAGATAGTTTGAAGAGTTGTGGCAGCAATATCAAATAATTTGTTTGAAGTTGGATATGACACTAGAAATATAGGTAAAGTTAGTAAAATGAGAATGCGAAAAGTAAATTCAAATAGGTACAGTTTTGTTTGTGAATTCATTGGAGATACTTTTCCATCTTTGTCTCATTCTACTAATGGATCTCTTGATTGAACTATGTGTTGTATGGTGAAAAAGGTCGTCTTCAAGTTACCTTTTCTTCGATGTTTCTTCGTTGACCAATTTGTGATGATCACCTTAAGACGTTTTTATTATAAAAATATATAAATTATGTTATATAAATTATATGGGGAAGGAACTGATATCTTTAATTTACAGTTTACCTACTCCGTAACTTAGCAAAGATGCCAGTCCTAACCTAATACAGTTACCACATAAATCTATTTATCTCTAAGGTTAGGTTTAAGTATTTGATGAAATAAACGAATTTAAATTTGAATAAGAAGTCAGTATGTAGTGTGCATATCGTATTTGATTGACGCTGGCAGGGTCGCCATGCAATGGTTGGTTGTTAAATGAAACACTTTACTCGACTGTACACTGTAATAGACTGTATTGAACTGAAGAAAAACAGGACTTATAATATACTATGACGCACACATACAATACATTACACACTACAGAATGAACGAATTTGAATTTGAATTGTATGTACGTAGTGTGCATATCGAACTCGCGCCGCGCCCGCTACCACCCG
The DNA here is from genome assembly GCF_905220415.1 of Colias croceus. NCBI lineage: Eukaryota > Metazoa > Arthropoda > Insecta > Lepidoptera > Pieridae > Colias > Colias croceus. The sequence continues at coordinate 5,570,187 of NC_059541.1, read as the reverse complement.
GCGGTGTGGTCGGCGCGCCGCTGGGCGTGCTGCGACGCGGAGCGGCGGTCGGCGGCGGGCTGCGCGCTCACGGCCGTGTGGCCGCTGCCCGAGCCAGACCTGCAGCTGATACTGCACGAGCAGAAGCCCAACCTGAGCTTGTGTGAGTATGCTTGTGTTAGGGACAATACTGCGGTCTAGCGTTGAAGATGCGTGATGTTATGTTACTATAGAGTATAGAGTATAGACTATTAGAGCGTTACTGCAAGACGTAAGTTGCAAGGGTAAACAACCTGGGTAAATCGGTTTTGGTAATGGTATTTTATTTTGATGAACTTTTGCGAATATAATGTTAATTAAATGATAATTCAGAAGCATAATATTATGTACTTACAAGCGTAAATAAACTCCAAACTTTAATTTCATTTTTTTTAATATTTAAAAATATTATTTGTGTTATGTATCATATATTGTGAATAGCAAATATAAATCGAGAAAATTATTTTAAAAAAGGAATACAGTATAGAATATTCCTGTAGCTTATAGCTTTTCTCGTTAAGCGCTGAAACTTATTACAAATATCTGATGCAATGTCCGGTCTTGTAAAATGAGTTCGCAGTGGAAAACGGGACTTCTTTCTATGTGCTTTCACTTGTATATAATGTCTAGCTTTAAATTCGTAGTTAGTTACTTTAGTAACCGGTTCGATATGAACTTAGAAAGCACACGCCCACAGTGAACGCTTAGTGCGTATTCCCATTGTGACTGGCCTTTTTTGTTTATCATTGAAGTGTTTTGCTTTTCCCACTGGGTCGTGAGTCGTGATGATGATTTTATTGGTTCAAGGTAAGATTGCCGTTAATGAATCGCTTTACGATAAATTGGTTCGATGGTTATGGAGGGAATCGTATCTTGCCTTTATATAATGGGAATTTATTAGTTCAAACATTTCTGAAGAAAGTTGATTAAAACTCCATATGCAAAGATTTAATAGGTATATGAGTATAGGAAATTATTATTATGAGATAAAAGACATATAATATATGTATCTAAAACCGTTAATGATATTCCGGAAAACAACTTTTTGATTCTCAAACCGTGGCTTACATTATTTTGTGTTCTATCATATACATAATTTGAATGTTTAAATTCACGGATGAACACACTCTCAATAGAAACTATAATGATTGAAATAAACAATGTTAACGTAGAATTAAATAAAAAGATAACAAACATGAATACGTTTTAATTTAAATGTATAGCTTGTGCAAATATTCTCAATATTATTGTTTATCAATTTAAAAGAAGTCTTATTAAGTAAGAAGTTATAATATTTAATCCCACCAAAAACATAAATGTAAAAATTGGAGCCGAGTTCAATCGTTGACTTAATTTGCCAAAAAAGAAATGAGATCTAATTAATGTGTGCCAAGTTCTGCAGACAGTCCAGAAATTTATTTATAAAGATGTATTAAGTTCTTAGGTTGACTGAAAACTCAATTGTTTTATTTTCCCTTAGAGAACAATGTTTATTCCAAAATATAACTTTTTTAATTTGAATAATATAATTATTTTCACAAAGCAAACAACTAATGACCTATTGAACCCCATAATTTGATGAGGCTAGTTTTACATACTGTTTATATTTTGTGAAGTTCTAAAAACTAGCCTCATCAAATTATGGGGTTCAATAGGTCATTAGTTGTTTGCTTTGTAAAAATAATTATATTATTCAAATTAAAAAAGTTATATTTTGGAATAAACATTGTTCTCTAAGGGAAAATAAAACAATTGAGTTTTCAGTCAACCTAAGAACTTAATACATCTTTATAAATAAATTTCTGGACTGTCTGCAGAACTTGGCACACATTAATTAGATCTCATTTCTTTTTTGGCAAATTAAGTCAACGATTGAACTCGGCTCCAATTTTTACATTTATGTTTTTGGTGGGATAATTATTTTCACAAAGCAAACAACTAATGACCTATTGAACCCCATAATTTGATGAGGCTAGTTTTTAGAACCTCACAAAATATAAACAGTATGTAAAACTAGCCTCATCAAATTATGGGGTTCAATAGGTCATTAGTTGTTTGCTTTGTGAAAATAATTATATTATTCAAATTAAAAAAGTTATATTTTGGAATAAACATTGTTCTCTAAGGGAAAATAAAACAATTGAGTTTTCAGTCAACCTAAGAACTTAATACATCTTTGTAAATAAATTTCTGGACTGTCTGCAGAACTTGGCACACATTTAGATCTCATTTCTTTTTTTGGCAAATTAAGTCAACGATTGAACTCGGCTCCAATTTTTACATTTATGTTTTTGGTGGGATATCATTACTTTTTGTACAGAAAATTACTCTGCAAATTTGATTTACTTTATGAATATAATACTTTTTATATACGATTTTTTATATATTTTTTCTTGCAGTTTCTCTGTATGGTTTGTTTAGTATTATTTTCTATATTTTCTTGTATGTTATGAATGTCAGCGCACATTGCCCAGTCATTATCTGCAATTTTTTAAACTCGTTTTCTGTTTAAAAGATTATATGATTTTCTAAACATCCAGCGTGAATTTGTACACACACTATTACCAAGATGCAAAGATCGTTGTAGAAGAATCGTCGCCTTGCTCCATGACGTTACGGTATTGCCATGACGCGATCTTGAAATTTTACTCTAAACGCGCCTAAAGATGTTTCACTCATATTAATATTACGCAAATTAAATCATTTCGACCTTCGACGAAGCCTTCTTCCATTACACCATTTATGGTAATTATTTTTGCATGCTTGTATTGGCTAAACATGTTTGTGCTTTATTAATATAATTGTATCACCATTGAATACCATGTTTAAAGCAAAATAAAGATTTTATTTATTTATTTATTTATTTACACTGAAATTAAAACTAAACTAAACACTCATAAATAAAGAATAAATAAATGTGAATATGTAAAATTATATATTATTTTTAACTGTATGAGCAATAAAGGCAATATTTTTATTACAATTTTCGTTTATTTTACGTTTAATAACTGTTTTGAATAAAGAAATCATGCAATCGAAGTAATCCGCCCTAGCGATACTAGCGCGAGTGAGTGTGATGTCAGAGGCGCTTCGAATCTACAGATGTTTCGTGATAAAATATGTAAACTTCAATAATCTATATCTCAGTCATTTATTGATGGATTTCAAAATTTTTTTCGGCCACTGATTAGTTTTGATCTATTTTTTAAGACTAGTTAAGTTAATATACTATTTTCTATTTTTTTAAACTTTTCCATTTTTCCATACAAACAAAATTTATGTCATTGAAAAAAAAATTAAATACAAATAAATTCAGTATTTTCTGATTTTTTCCTTTGTACACTCACTATTACCTAGTTGATTACAAAATTTGAACTTTCTAGGTCATCTGGAAGTGGGTTAGGTTTTGTATATGTCTATAAGTCAGTCAGTCTTAAAAATTGCGATTTTTGGATATTAATATCTACGCAACTGTTTAATCTGTATTTATGAAATTTAAGGTTCTTGTTTATCTTGAGGTCCTCTTGATATGTACCAAATTTGGTTTATATAACTTAAATAGTTTTCGAGTTATAAGGGGGTGAAAAGTGGCTCGAAATGGTTCGTGTAAATATACACACGGCTGCTGCTCGCCAGTTCTCTTCGCTTGAACTCGGCTTGACACGCTGCCGCGTGTCTTGATCCATATTGAGTTTAACTTGGGTAGAAAAGGAAAACTACCTACTTACTCTACTATTATTTTTTTCTTTGAATCAAAATTCTTAATCGTGCTGCTGGATCTAGTTTCTATGCTTTTCTGTTCCCCGACTTCATAACCTAAATGACCTAATGTGTGCCAAAATCAAAATCTGACCCTATACATATGTCAGTCATTTAAAGTGTTTTGAATGACACGTGTCCTCATTTTTTATATTGTTCACTTTCTGAAAATGCACTTGATGTAGGTACAGTTACTTTGAGTCACATCTTAGTAATCTTATGTTTTAACGAAAGTATATTAAAAAGCGAACCTAGTAAGCATATGTTACATACCGTAATTTATTCACAACATTATTAATAGCAATAACAAAATTCAAATGAGCTCTTGTGGAAGGCTGGCGTAATTTGTATAATCAAGATTTTCGTCGACGTAGGATGTTACGTCACTTTTCATCATATAGGGTTTAGAGCATGCATGAAAGGGACGAATTGTCGCATGTGCCTGTGCATCGAATAGTGAATGTAGGCCGTATGCGACCACACTCGATGCCTTCTGTTGCTCCGTTGATGAAATATTCACTATAAATAACTTGCTCCAATGATTTTGAAAATAAGGAATAATGAACAGATTTATGGGTAGATATTATCTATAACATAAACATCCTATCAGATATTATTTAAAATTTTACCTGGTATGTGATTTATGTAAAACAGGCATTTCATGAAAATGGTCTTATGGTTGCTTCTGATTCTTGTTATTTAAAAAGTAGTCTTATAAAAACATGCGTTATTCAAAACTTCAAGGTTATTTGAGTCTAGATTTATAAATATGGTCAAATAAGAGAAAATAAAATAGCATTTAAAAAGATGAAAAAGGTCACAGTTCAAAAATATATGCCACAAGAATAGTATCCAAATAAAAAGTAAATATTAAAGTAATTGCCTTCACGTTTCGGCGGGCAAGGCTTTATTGTGTATCTCGCTTTAGCTTCGATACGGTACATTGACACGTTACGTTAAACGTCAGTCGTGAATGTCGCGCGCGGACGTCCGGTCGTCTCGCTGCTCCCATGTTACAAATTAAATCCGAAAACGAACCAATGGTTACCAAGAAAAAGTCTAAGATACCATGTCTCTCGTTGTCTTCGTTCCTCCCGGCGTTAGAGGGTACGGTATATTCGGATGACCTTTTTTTTACGGCCTCCAGCCACCGGTTGCGTTTGCGTTCACTCGTTTCGCTGCACTCACTTTCTTGTCTTGGTCAGGTGTACTTAATGTAATGAGTTTTTATAATGCCAACTACAATTTGGATATTCCAGTGCTTGTGCTAAAAATGTCATGCTATTTTATGTGCTTTATATTTGATACATAGTGTGCAATCAACTTTATGTTGTCGTGATCGTTCTAGTGGGTGTTTAATTATTTAATTGTAGAATATTTTTGTGTTGTCTTTAAAAACCTGTTATGAGTGTCGGTAAATTTGTTAATTATGGTTTTTATGATATTCGTAATTACGAAAAACCATAACAGGTCTTAATATTTAATGACCAAAAATTATTACAAGAATTTAATATTTCTTAAATATCATGATTTGTTAATTATGATGTTGTTATGGCAATAATAATAAAAATAAATTATGAACGGTGTCAACATCAATATATAATAACTACTACTTTAATAAAAAAATACTTTATTAAAAAAAAAAATTAGTACATGTATATCACAACGCTGGTAATAGAAATTATTAGAGCGAGCTATGTATATGCAAGAAATGTCACCATGGTTGTATTATAATTAATTTAATATAAACCCACGCACGGTAAAAGTTATCGGTAATCGTTCGTTACCTAGTACTTTCTCTGTTGCTTCGATGATTCATGCATCTTACTGGGTCATATTATACGCAACGATAAATCTGTGCTTACAAAACATACTGATTAATATTTCACTTTTTAACGAGTGTATTGCGTAAATTACAACTGTAGTTCTTTGAAACCGAAAGTTCAGCTTAAAATAAATATTAAAGATTGAGAAGTTTTAAGGAAAATGATGACTTTGATGATTTATTAACAATTTGACATTGTACAAACTTGCAAATACATATGATAATAAGTTTTTTATGCTATTTAGTCGTTTGAGATCAAGTAACAACCAAATAAAATAATTTATTTAAACGTTGAATAACTAAAGAATGGTAATATTGAAATTTTCTTTCATTAGCGGTCACGGCGGCTGTCACAATGCCCGGGGGAGGCAGCGGTCCTCCCGGGACGCCCTCGGCTAAACCCAAAGTAAGTTTCCATTCGAGCCATACAAAAGAAAATTATTATACCGTTATAAACGCACGACTTTGCCTTTAGAAATATCCAACGGTTTTGTGAACACTCTGTATTTCATTTCGTAGAGTTAATATTGTATTGCTTTTCAAATTTGTCCTGAGTTTTAGATCTTGTTTTCTCGAGATGTAAGCTATTTCTCATACCTGTCTAGTTAACTTATTAACTATATAAATATGTGCATTTATTTTTTCAGGAGAAGAGAACAAAAGTAGTTGTAGCGCTATATCCCTTCAAAGCAATAGAAAGCGGCGATCTGTCCCTAGAAAAGGTATTATATATTTAAATAATTCTTAAATATCCATAAAATTCATCATCGAAACAAAAATATCGAAGCGCTATCACAAGTCATTCGTTTTCGTGTTAATAACGAAAACGTCATATAAAAATGTTAATTATTATAATTTTGTTAACGCAATTTATTATAAATTATAACAGTGGATATAATATATAACCGTGTTTATTTTATTAAAATTTTATATACAACATAGGATAATAAAAAGAGACGTAAGCTATCTATTAATATTATTAATTCTCTTAATTATTTGACAGGGTGCAGAATACGAAGTTATTGATGACTCACAAGAACATTGGTGGAAAGTAAAAGATGAGAATGGGTATGAATTATATTAAATAAATTTATTTCTTAATTTTTGAAATTGAATAATTTTTAATATTTATTTTTGAATTACAGATTAGTAGGATACATACCAAGTAATTATGTAAAAGAAAAAGAAACCATAGGATTACAAAAATACGAGTAAGTACTCTACTTTTACACATTAAAATTATTATTTCGTCTGAGATATCTATAATTAAAGAATATCATTTATTAGAACCAATACGGTTTTACAAATAATTTATTTGATACAAGTCTTAAATTGTTTGGAGTTCATTATTCTATTTATAAGCTATTGAATAATAATTTAAGCTTTCGTTACTGTTTCCTTATAATTCATACTCATTACTTACGCATTGCAGATGGTATGTAGGTGAAATGTCTCGACAGCGAGCGGAGTCAGTACTTAAACAAGAGGACAAAGAAGGGTGTTTCGTTGTTCGAAACTCTTCAACCAAGGGCATGTACACGCTCTCATTATATACCAAAGTGTAAGTATACAGTATAGCAATAAATAATAAGTTTGTAATTTAAATAAAAGTCATGTGTTAATTAATATAAAATAATATTTTTATATGTCGTTTTGGGCAATTCGATTTTGAACATTATCGATTCATAGCCATTAATAACAACCAATAACAAATTAAGAACAAATTTTATATTATGTGAAATATGTAATTAATTAAATGAATATCCTCAACAAATGAGTTCTCAATAAGTAATAATTGTTTCCAGAAACCACTCTCAAACAAAACATTACCACATAAAGCAGAACGCGCGGGGTGAATTCTATCTATCGGATAAGCATTGCTGCGCTAGTATCCCGGAACTGATAAACTACCATAAGCATAATAGTGGAGGATTGTGTTCGCGGTTGAAAGCTACGCCTTGTGATAGGCCCGCACCGCCTACTGCTGGGCTTTCACATGGTGAGTAATAGAATTATACTATACAGTATTCAGTATGTATAGACTATAGAGGTCACCTATTACGAGATTAGTGTCCTATACAGGTAAACGAAGAGGAAATTGCACCCTAAATGTGACAGAGCAATATCTAATATAGTATTTTCATTTTTCACCACCACTTACTGTTAAAAATGGATAACTTAATTGTTAATTATGTAAATTGTTATTTTTTTTTACTAGTTGAACTAAACACTACAATACCTTTCAACTATAATATTCCACCCTAATTTTGAAGTAAAATTTCAAAGTTGCGTCATGGCAATACCGTTTAAATGTTTTCATTTCTGACGCGTGTGCTCGGCACACACAATATTTTTTTTATTTCCTCCAACCTATAAAAATACGCATTAAATTCCAGACAAATGGGAGATCGATCCATCCGAGCTGGTGTTGCTGGAGGAGCTGGGCGCGGGCCAGTTCGGCGTGGTGCGGCGCGGCAAGTGGCGCGGCCGCATCGACACCGCCGTCAAGATGATGAAGGAGGGCACCATGTCGGAGGACGACTTCATCGACGAGGCGAAGGTTATGACGTGAGTACTGTTTTAAATACAATTATTTATTACTTAATTAAAAATATTATCATTTCCATGATTTTGTAGGTATTTGAAACAAAGAATGAGACAAATGTTTGCTTTTGAAATTAGTATAGTGCACTTGATCGAAAAAACAGTGATTGAGAGTATGCTAAATAACAGGAATTGCAATAAAAATTAAGAACCTACTTTTATGACATAATTAAGCTATCGAGTGCCTATAGCTTATTCGCAAGTGCCTTATATTATTACCGAGGCGGGGGAGAGTACCGACCGTTCCGTTTCTTTCTAACTTCTAACTCGTGTTCTTTCTTACACGGTCCCCGCCTCACCGCATATAATAGGTATATAGGTTGCGGTACAGCGGTTGCGGTCAAGCTATAGTAGTAATCCCTTTCAATTCAAAGATTATATCAGTCACACTGTACAAGTAAAAAAATAAAAAAAATGTGTGTGTGTACTAGTGTACACACGTAAAGAAGTTTTACTTCTTTATGACCTTATTTAAAAAAAAAACTACTATATCCAACTTTACAGAAATACGTCGATTCACGCGTGGTAGGGATAATAAAAAGATGGCGCGTAACTTAAATTTTTTCCAACCCCGACAAAGAAGTTTCACTTCAAAAATAAAATAATATCTACTGCTAACCACGTCATATCTTGTTTTCCAGCAAGCTGCAGCACCAGAACCTGGTGCAGCTGTACGGCGTGTGCTCCAAGCACCGGCCGATCTACATAGTGACGGAGTACATGCGGCACGGCTCGCTGTTCAACTACCTGCGCCGCACCGCGCCCGACCAGCTCGGGCCCGCCGTGCTGCTCGACATGTGCATACAGGTGTCCATGTTACATTGTTTTAAAGGAGAAACAAAAGTTTATTTAACACCAAACACATAACGTATTTATACGAAAAAAAAGAGTGTGTGTACTTATGTACACGCGTTAGAAGTCATACTTCTTTGGCGTGTGGAAAAAAAATACTAGAATATACAACTTGAACATAGTTATATCAATTTTCATACCACCTAGAACTAACTTCATGCTGTTAAATTTAGGTGTCGGTGTGCGCGCGCATCGTAAAAATTCACTCTCATCATTTTTCTCCATCGCGCCAAAGGAAGTATAACTTCAAAAAACATGTGTAATAGTTGACCTGTGACGGACGGCCGCAGATCTATAAGTACAGAACCAAACTATTAATTAATAGATACAGCGACCCGTGCTACGAAGCAATAATTCAGCTCATTCGTAACAATCTCCGTTGTGCGCGTGTGCATTACACTCAAACAGACACTTGTCGGAGTGTGGTGGTGCCAGTGAATTTGTACGCATTTATCGATGACAGTATCGCCGAGTTATGGAGGCAGTCTCAAGCCCTAATACGAATGGAAATTAGTAATTAATCGCTGTAGTAAAATTATTTTCTTCTTCACTTAGATGACCTTTGTAGTATAAATAATATTAATATTTGCTTCTCTAGAATAAATAAATTATTTGTTACAGGTTTGCAAAGGCATGTCATACTTAGAACGACATAACTACATTCATCGGGATTTAGCCGCTAGAAATTGTTTGGTAGGAGATGAAAATGTTGTTAAAGTGAGTATCATTTAAGTATAATATAGTCATTATCTATTAATATAATTGTTTGTAAAATTATGTTTAAAAAATAAGGAAAATAATTGTCTGTAATATAAGATAAATTAATGAAATTGAACGTAATACAAAGAGTATTGGTTGTTTTTAGAAAAAAGATTACCTATTCTCAATTTTACGTTATTTTTGTTAATTTATATGCAAATTCATGATTAAAATCTACAATTTGCAGGTAGCAGATTTTGGTCTTGCAAGATACGTCCTAGATGATCAATACACGAGTTCGGGAGGTACTAAATTTCCTATAAAGTGGGCACCTCCAGAAGTTCTTAATTATACGCGATTTTCCTCTAAATCCGATGTTTGGGCTTTTGGTAAGTAAATATAACACATAATATAATATGTAAATAAAATTAAAGTTTAGAATAAATATCAGGCGCCTCGAAAATCTTGAATCACCAAAGTGCAATCTTTTATGGCCAATAAATAATAACACTATACATTTTACAGGTGTCCTAATGTGGGAGGTATTTACATGTGGCAAAGTGCCATATGGTAGAATGAAGAATTCCGAAGTTGTCGAAATGGTACAGAGAGGTCAGGTGCTGGAAAAACCCAAAGGATGTTTGAATGAAATATATAATGTGAGTTTTTAAGCTTAATATTTTACACTACACTTTAAATGTCTTTCCGTTATTCTTTGAGATGATTGAGCTGCATTTGTCCTAAACAATTGATATTGTGTATATCAAATTGTTTGCAATCCAATTATAATATTTTCTTACCAAGGCGTAAAACAGAATTGACCTTCGATTATATCTTTAACAAAATATATTAAACTCAAGGTTAGTGTCTTTTCTCCATTATCTTAAAATAATTGAAGTTGATATTCAATATGCGTCCATTTATCAGTCTGTATTTTTTTCACATTTTAACATTCAAGATAAAACTCGTCCAAACTAATCGCATAGTCTCCTAGAATGGATAAATATAATTCCCTATTAAACATTGCAGGTAATGCGAGCATGCTGGCGGCACGCGCCCGACGAGCGGCCGTCGTTCCGCGCGCTGAAGGAGGAGCTGGCGCAGGTCGCGCACACGGTGCTCGCCGATTGACTGCGCCTGCTGCTCTGCCTGCTGCGCCCCGCCCGCCCGCTCGCTCACTCCGTGCACGCCTCTCCTGCCTAGGTGATAAGGTGCACTTTCCCTTGTACTAAACCCGTTTGAGACCATGTCATCGCGCTTGTAAATACCCGTTTTAAGTGCAGATTATACGCCTCTATTGCGTTTGGGTTAAGGTGCACTTTCCCTTGTACGTCACCCGTTTGAGACCATGTCATCGCGCTTGTAAAGATTATACGCCTCTTTGAGTTAAGGTGCACTTTCCCTTGTACTAGACCCGTTTGAGACCATGTCATCGCGCTTGTAAAGATTATACGCCTGTTTGAGTTAAGGTGCACTTTCCCTTGTACTAGACCCGTTTTAGATGCAGACTACACGCTTCTATTGCGTTTACGGTAAGGTGCACTTTCCTTTGTCCGAGACCCGGTTTACATGCTGACTTCACGCCTCTATTGCTTTTGAGTTAAAGTGCACTTTCCCTTGTGCGTCACACGTTATAAGTGCAGACTACACTCTTTATTAGGTTTGCGTTAAGATGCACTTTTCCACGTACGTTAAGCGTTTGAGACCATGACATCGCGCTTGCAGAGTACCCGCCTCTCCTACCTAGGCGATAAGGTTTCCTTTGTGTTACCCGTTTTAAGTGCAGATTATACGCCTCTATTGCGTTTAAGATAAGGTTGACTTTCCTTTGCGCATTTCCCAACTCGGGACATATCATCGTGCTTGCAGAGAAACGTCTATAACAGCTATAAGAATGCACATGCTAAGTGTATCCTCTTAATGTACGTTATGCGCACAATCAATATCTCATATAAATTTTGTGATAGAATTTTGTAGCAATAATTCCTCATATAATCCCGTGTTAACTCACATACATATTTATACAAGTTGCACATCTACTTTATTATAGTAGACTGATTTAAAGTGCCTGCCTCTCTAGCACATATTTCAACAATGTACCCTAAACAGTACACGTATTTAAAACAAATTGTTTAACAAAAACAGTGTGGTCATGTTATGTTAATCACTTCCATGTCCTAAGCAACTGTCCAGATCTCCTAAGTTCAGCAAATGGTGCCGCTCGCTTGCAGAGTACATGTAAATAATTTAATATAACGAAAATTGAAGAATGTGTACGTAAAATAGGTTTAATACGCAGCTTTAGTGTTTCACGTGTTTTTGTATGATCAAACAGCTGAAGTGCAAATTTTTGTTCAGATGTTACAGGCGAAATCGTTTATGTTTTCATCAATGTAAAACTACACTTTTATATTTTACGATGAACTATGAACACGCAGCTATTTTAAAAAGTGCAGCTGATAAATAGTCAAATGTCTATCGCTTGAACATTTATATTAACTTTCATATTCTGCATTTAAATACTCTGTTACTTTTTATATTACACGTCTACTTTCATATTACGATGGATAAATTACACAATTAAAATGGCGTAAAACAGCGTCAAAATCAATCCGAGATTTTTTACACCACTTTATTCAAAAGGATTGATGTAATTTTTCGTAATTTTATTCCACTTTCATAAACTGCTAAAATATTAAAAGTGCAATGACTGAAACGCACATTCCATTTAATTAGGAAATGATGGTTAATGATGCGTTAATAAACAAATATTGCATATAAATGCAGCTGACACATAAACATGTATAAGATATATATATCTAAATACATATAACAAAAAGTTTGTTAAAATGTATATATTTTGATACAAAATGTACTTTATATCAATAATAAATTAGGGAAATGCTTAACCGCGACTACAAAAACCACCGGCCGTCCACTGCTTTCCATAAGCTCAATATTTCATCAATTTTATTAATGTCCGTAAATACTCAGTAGAAGTAGACATCGATTTTTAATGATATTACAATATGAATCTAACATACCATGATAATAACATACAACTCGTAATTGATATGACTACTAAAGTTATAAAAAATAATTTAATAAAAAATTGAAACGTATATATCTACGTAAAATCAGCATTTTTCGATCACTAGTCGGCAATTGTAGCAAACTCGCTTTTTACATAACATTGGTAAGTATTAATTTTCAACTATAACATGGTGTACATTATTCATAATAGCATATCATTACATTGTAACTGTAAATATTGTAATAATTTAATTAATTGTAACTTAACAGTATTCAAAAAGATGCGTTAGAGATAGACTGCTTAAAACGGAATTGTTTAGATGGAACTGAATAAAAATATATTTCATTCCCATATATTATAGTCATTTACATTCCTTTGTTCACATGTTTTTGTCTCGAACTGAATTTTTCATTAAATATGATGGTGTGATTTTAAGAACCTAGTCATATTTTAGGTGAATAAATGATGTAATTATTGGCATTATACTTGGTTCCATTTACGTTTAGCCTGTAAAGGTGGATCTCACGTAGCCGAGTGTAAATGTGTAATGATATCTATATATTTTGTATTTAAAATTGAATTTAATGAATCAAACTTAAAACTTGATTGATGTTTATTTTATTTGTCGATTCTTTCTTTTATGGAAATGTGACATTTTAAATACCGCATATTTTAAACATATAAGTACAAAAATATATTTCTAAAATTTTAATGTCAATTTTATTGTATTTAGTCTGTATTTGTAATCGGATAAACAAATTTAATAAAAAATAGCTCATTCAATTTATCATGCTGAAAGGAAGTTACCGAATTGACTAGCAAATTGCAAGTATTACAAATGATTACCGTTATTTCTGAATATGTGTTAATTTAAGATTTAAAAATGATTTTACGCACTTGATTTTGTTAAGTCATTTATTTTCATGAAAAGGTAAAATAGTGCCAATTCTCGTATCATCATAAAATGGTAGCTACACATTCGTATTTCATACTTTTATATCTAAGACATGCGACTGAATAATATTAATTTGCTTTATTCCTTGGTTAAATGTCGACCTAGGTCTTAAATATTTTTGTAAATAAGTAATTAAAATGCAACTTTGTTTATTCAATTTTATGTATCTGTATTTTTTGTAAACACCTGCTTATGGGATTCAAGAATCTTGTAATAATTTTATTGAATTTATATGTTTGTTAATATTATGTTTAATTATTAATAATCAATATGTATTACAAGTATCGTAACAGTACAATATTTTAAATGCTCTGTTTAGTATTACTAAGAGTAATTTGCTTTGATTTGTACAGCAATTCATTTGTATACCTACTATTTTGTAAAATTAAATAAATGAAGATTATAGATATTATTCTCGTTTTATTTAAAGATCCATAGAAAAGAATGGATAATTCTTGGTTACATCCTCATAAGTCATTACTCTATTGTCGACTTTACTCTTATAAGTAAAAAAATACTTAGTAAGTATGTAGTAAGTTCGCTTCAAAAACTCAAAAAAGATTCATTGAATGGACTTCATTTCAATGCACAATCTGCTTCAAACATTGTTTTAAACTTTTTCCCTGAACTGTCATCAATCTAACCCATATTTCCAATGGTTTTTTCAATATCATGATTGCAAGAATCTTTGTTAAACATTTAATTCTGCGAAAACATTTTAGAGCTAGCGCGCAAGAGCAACTTTTGTCTCTCCCATCAACTACATACGGCTACTAAGAAAGTGCGCGCACGTAGCGACTCAACTCCCCATAGAGTTGATGGGAGAGACAAAATAGTTGCGGAGACAAAAGTTGCTCTTGCGCGCTAGCTTTTAAAGTAATGAAAAAAAAATTGCTTTAAGCATGATTCACGCTACACCATGCCGGTAAACAAATGAAACAATATTTATCAATCTTTCCCCGGTCAGGCATGAATCACTTTACAATACAGGAATACAATGATGTTTGATCTCGCCCCGGCCGGGGCATGGACGGGGCACGACCCGGTCGCGACACGGTGTAGTGGTTTAGCGTGGACATTGAGATAATAATACTACGTATGGAGGATAAGAATTTATCAATGTAGCCAAAATAAAATGAAACAAAATTTTTGTTAATCTCATTTTTATTACTTTGACATTGTTTATTTACTAATTTTACACACACTTTTCAATATAATATTCTCTTACCTTTAGTAAATGATTTATTCATATTTTACCTGTTCATGTACTTATTGTATAATAAGGAATACAATAAAATGAATTATTATATTATAAGAACAATATTATTATTCTCATCATTTTTATATACCTACATACATGCTAAATTTATATAATGAAAATACAACAATCAATAAAAGTATTCGATTCGAATCAGGTAACAGTTGGCTGTTGGAATTTATAAATAGAGAATAAAAATAATTTTAAGTAATGGCACACTGACTAGTAAAATACATATAAAATTCTTTATTTAAATAAGACAGACTATTGTGTAAACATGATGATGTAAATATGATGATGTAGTAAACAGTGCTATTCTGTACAAAAGTACTTCCATCAAACAATAAAATTGATTCAAGAATAGATATTTCTGGAATGTTTTACTGATGCTGGGGTTACTAATAATAGTAAAAAAAGCAACCAGAGAAATGTTAGGGCGCGTTTATATGACATGGAATGTTACCGCGCGGCGAAAGTACGGTGACAGCGCGACGGCCGCGCGCTCAGCCACGCCACTGCGAACCCGGACCATTTCCAGTTGAACGTAAAGTTGCTTGAACGTTAACTGCGCGGTGGCCGCGCGCCACGCGATCGAGCGCGCAGCCACCGCGCAGTTAGTTACTCAAAATTAATTTCAACTTTACGTCCTTGTTAATAAAACATAAATTTGCTATAACTGAACAGCCACCGCGCGGCGGCCGCGCGGTGACCGCGCTCGTCGTCTAACTGCAGCCTTAAACATAGCAACATAAGTGTGTAACTAGTATTATTATTTTAATAATAACATAATATTATATTCCTATGACTGAAGTATAACAACAACAAGAAATCATAATTAACAACTTGATTATACACTAGTTAAAGTAAAAACTATGTCTTAGCACATTAAAATGAACCAATGTTGATAAATAGTACTTCACTTTGAGTGTTACATAAAATGTTTATAATATTATGCATAAGTAATAAATTCTACAATAATATTATGTTTAATTTGAAACTTTATTGCAATTATATATTTTGTAATGTTTGAAATTGTAAAAAAGCAATAAAATCCTAACTGAATTTTTCAAGAATGAATTAATATTAAATATGTAAGAAGAAAGCAAACAATTCTAAATTATATCCAATTTCATAATACATACTTAATATTAACGATAAAACGGTTATTTTACGAACATAATTACAATTGCATTATTATAACATGAATGATTTAGGTATCTACTTTGTCTGTTATTATTATACATATAATTTTGAGCATTTAATTTTTAAATGACTGCCGAAGCATAATATTTGCACACATCAAAAATACAATATAGAAACATTGTTTTTACATAACTTCTTTCTGATCTTTTAAAACTGTCATATACCGCCTTATAAAAAAATTACATTTTATTAAGGAACATTTTACACAGTTTGAACAGTTTATTAAACTATGTATTAAAATTACTTCTAGCGTGTTGACTTTTGATAATTCTAATTACTGAACAATATCTAGTTACCATTGGGTCACTATAGCTTTTAGAGACAATTCAAGAGATAGATGGTGGTCAAGAGTAAAGTCCTCTTTATTTTAAATATTTGGGGCATGAGCTTCAAATATTTTTCGAAATAATTAAGAAGGGCAATGTTCCAAAATACTTAATGCCTAATTTTAGGCTATCGATTAGCTTAAACATTATTTTACATATCATTTAAATTTTAATATTATTAATTACCTTCATAAAATGACATTAAATAAAGTAGTAGTTTCATCTTTAATCAAGTATTTTTGGTTATTGGAATGGCAAGAAGTATTTTACATAAAGTTTATCTGACACTTGTGACTAGTTATGAAATATATAATATTATCATATAAACATTTAATAGCATTCATTCTAAGTGATGTTATGTTATTTCTACATATCAGTAGGCAAGATATCTGGTATCAGATACTGACATAAATCCATCTCAGAATTCACGAAGGTCACTTTACCTGCAGTGTTTTCATCAAGCCTGAAATTATAATTTAAATATTAAAATAAATGATTACTGTACTTATCTATGTAAGTATATATTATATGTAAGTATATTCGCAATTTACTATATAGATATCAATATTATTATTACTGTATTTACAGCAATTTGATAAGTTTGATATCAGCTGAGAGAACAGCATGAAAATATAGTGGTGTTCAATTCTTTACTACTGTTTCTATGATTGTTATTAACTAGCTGTGCCTCGCGATTTTACCCGCATTGCTCCGCTCCTATTGGTCTTAGCATCATAGTGTGATGATATAATATAGCCTATAGCCTTCCTCAAAAAATGGACTATCTAACACTGAAAGAATTTTTCAAATCAGACCAGTAGTTCCTGAGATTAGCGTGTTCAAACAAAAAAACAAATAAACAGACAATCTCGCTTTATAATATAAGTATAGATAAGAAAACCATCTTACCATCCTTTTATAACTGCCCAACAGCCAGAGAAGAATGTGGGAGCATTAATAATGAGACAAACTCCAAGTCTCTCTGGATAGTGTCTACTAAGAAGCCATATAAGGTTCTTTAGCACCTGATAGTCCATACAGGAGAGTGTAAAGTTGTTTAAGTCAAACACAATACATAGGTTGTCAACAACTTCTTCGAAACACTTTTTACTGGCGTCTTCCTGTGAAAGATTATAATGACTTGTTAATTTATTTATATGTTCATTCTTACATTGTATTAAATTTTAAATTATACAACAATATTATGAAAACAAATTTTGATTCTTCAAAGTACATAATAAGTGAGTATTAAGATATATATTTCTTGCAGTTTTATAATAGGTTTTAGGCAGAAAGACTTACCAAACAATATACAATAAACTTAGTCAAGTCATCTATACTTCTATCATTAGAACTATGGTTTTTAGCAGGAATGTAAACAATTGGGCGTCCAACAATATCCCTGTGTCTCAGTACTCTAGCCTTATCTTTGTATTTCTCAATGAGTTCTTTGTCCTCATGTAGCTGCGCTACACCATACTCTGCCCTCCATTTATTTGTTTTTAATATTGCCTGAAAAGCAAAATCTTTTAGTGATATCATACTAGCTGCGCTCCACAGTTTCGACTGCGTGGCTCCACTCCTCTAGGTCTTAGCGTGATGATATATAGCCTTCCTTGATGAATAAGCGCGTTCAAATAAACAAACTCTTCAGCATTTCAATTAGTATAGATTACACTGGTTGTATAAAGTGTTCTTATGAAATCATGAAAAATACAACACGAATATCATTAGAAAATAGAAGACATTATAAATAGATGTGTAATGGTAGTATGACGTCGTATTTAATTTAATAAAGCATTACATAACATACGGTGTGAAATATCCTACCTGAAAAGAATTGTCAACCGTTTTAAAAGCTCGTAAATATCTCTTCAATGAGTAATCATTGTGATATTGTGCTGGATCAGCATCTGCTATTAGTTTCATCCGTTCCTTGAGAAGTTGGAGGTCCTCAGGGTTTACAGGTTTCAGCTCTTCCATTTTATATTGAAACTTCTACCAAGAATATACAGAACAACGTAAAAGTCGTAAAAGGTTGCGTTTAAAAAATCAATGAAATAGTGTTAAATTGAAAGGTAAATAAAGATATTTAATTAAAAACAATACAACTTCACGTACATTTTGACGATTGATGATACGAAACGAAACGAAAACGGAAAAACCAAAAACGGAAATTGACATTGACTGACATTGACACTTCATGACTGATGACGCGTACTTCCATCATAGAATAAAGATACGACCGCACTAGGCGTAACTACGCGACGCAACACGTCGCGACACATTTGCCGATCAGTGATACCAAGATTGATACGCTCTCGTATTTCTTTATTCAGATACTGTCGACGTCCTGTTACGGTCATAGTATGGTATGATATAAAAGAGAGTATAATACTATCCATAATACGCTATAGTGAGTTCTAATTTAATTAATATTGGCTTTCCGCCCGCGGCTACAAAGTGAAAGAAAAGCCCGCATATTTATTACCGTTCACGTGGGATTTCCAGGATAATCCTATCCTATGTATTTTCTCAAGTCTCAAGCAATCTCTGCACAATTGTACATAATAATATTATGTTTCCAAATCGTTTCAGTGGTCGAGGTAAGAAGAACATGAAGAACAAACAGATAGACAGGAGTTACATTCTCGTTTATAATATCAATTAGGATTGGTAGGTACCTATTAAAGATTTGTGTGAAGAATTTACTAAAAATTTACTTTAAACGATTTTTACATTTTTAGCAAGTAGGTAGGTACGTGTCTTGTTATTTAGATTTCTATGGTAGGTACTCTATTTTATTCTATCTCGGTAAACCTAGGCGTGAATATATCAAATACCGAATACGTATGAACCTTAGGTATGAACACTAGTAGGTACTACACTGGGTTTCTTATTATGTAAAATATGATTAATGTATTACATTACCTTACAATTACATTCTGCATTATATCCATTATATAGGTAGGTAATAGGTACATAAAAAGGACAGAAGTGTAAATTTTGAAAAGTATAAATCTTGAAAGTTGGTGGCTTTATAATGAGTAAGCAATATAAGGCATAATAAAAAACAGAAAAAGTAGAAGAAATCCGGGGTCTGAGTTGGGTTCATAGGTGGCCTATGCGGTGCGGATGACTAGGTAGGAGCATTTACTGTCAATAGGTACTTAATTATTTTAATATTATCGAATCACTTTTTACACACCTTTTTCACTTCACCATAAGACATAAGTTAATCTATAATATTTTTCTGTTGAATGGTAAAATTTATGTAAAAGAGGAAATAAGTTCTTGTCTATATTTCTTTACCGAGTCACTTTACGAGGAGTTTATTTATAAAGATAATATCTCTATATTTTTCCCTAAATTAATCAGCGAACAATGTGCCGCAAATACCAATACCCGATTTCTTTGAATATATTTGACTCGTTAGTTCGTTACCAAACTACATAATATGTTTTGTAATTAAATAAAATCCATTGTTTATTTTGCACTGATTTATTCACAATATAAATATATACAGGAGAAATTAAAATTAATAACAGCTGTTATAAAATAATTATTTCCGTCCACATTTTCACAAGTTTATGAGAGAAGGCCGTTCACGGTGAAAGAAGGTAAGTGGTTAATGCGTCTCCTGAAATCAGCGACTGTGCAGCAGAAACTATAACCCTGGTCGATGCGGTCGGGTCTCCACCTGAGCCAATTGAAAGCGTTGTTATTTCTGCATCGGTCTGTGCAGAACTGCAGTGCACGGGCCTCCGAGGCAGACAAGTGAGGATTGTTGATGCTTATGAATGCTGTTCCCAAACGCCTGGATGAGTCGTAAGCGACCTGTAGGAATAAATTTGTTATTAAGAATTCTTTGTGTAAGCTTTTAAGTCATCATAAGCAATTAAATCGATATATTCTAATATAATCTATCTAGGTAATCGATCTAAAAAAAAATTCCTAAAAAGTACTGAAGTATGAATTGTGCTGAATCATTAATATTCATACCTTGTAGAAGTAAAGCGGCACAGGGACACGGCGGCGGTTATTTGTGTTATCGAGGTAAATGTCAACGAAACGGCCAGATGCATCACGAAGTTGGGCCACGCCAAAGGTGCCGGTGTAAATCATACAGTTGTAACCAGCAGCTCCAATACGGGCACGGAGATCCTGTTAGTAATATTATTATGATGAGTATCCTGTTAGCTATATAATAATAGTAAGATACATCAGCTAGTTATTATTTGAATGTGTGCTGAGAAAAAATGTAAACATATTATGTGAAAGGTTTTCGACTATGAAAAGATTTAATGCGATTGATATGATATGTAAAATTGTAATAAGTATCGTAAGGATTACCTACATTATCTAATCCGTAGGATACGTATCTACTAATTTCTTGTAAGGCCTATCTTTTTTGCCCTACAAAATATTGTTTTTTTTAATACACCTAAAATAAATAAGACAAAATTTACTTGTTCAAGATTGTTCCAGTTGCCTGCGTTAAATGGTTGCCATTGAGGAGCAGCATTAATGAAGTAGAATGTTGCACGCTGTCCAGTGGCGAATACTTGGTCACTTTTGGCTATTAAGTGTCCACGAGCGAGGAACTGGGTATTTGTCACGTATCTATTCGCCAAGTTATTACCGACTACTCTAGCAATAGCCTGCTTTTGGCTATTCTGAGTGTAGATGTTGTTAATGTCGATACCCGGGAAGAAACCGCCAGCTAAAAATGCCACATGAAAAATTATGGTCAAATATTTTCTTATTATAAAGTAAACATAAAGAATGAAGAGGATTCCATTTGTCTTGCCTTCAGTGAGTTTAGTGTACAGCGTTTCTTTATATGTATTTATAATAAATAAATGTCGCCATAATAATTACCTGCCCAGTTGGGTCTATTAACTCCAGTTTGATGAACAGCATTTGAAGGGTTTTGAGTATACCACACATATAAAACTTCATACCGATTTCTGTCATAGCATGCCCAGTAAAGTGGATGGAAAACGTTATTGACTCTAAAGCCAACTCTGGAAAAGGCAATTTTAAATATTGAAATTATTACGTGGACGTAAAATATTTTAAAATGCAGTCATTTTAAGTAAATTTCCTGGATTTAGCAATTCCTTGTATTCTTCATAGATTTCATTACCTGATAACAACATTATTATTGATGCATCTATCGTTAGTTTGAACGGCTTCATGATTAGAATTGCTATTGCAAGTCAGTTGACCAAAAGCACGATTTCCATTAAGCCACCCTGAACCTGAGACTAGATTATCTCTGACACATCTTGCAGTCTAAAATGATATTTTAAAAATTAGTAAGGCAGTGAAAAAGATTAACAATTTCAATACAAATAATTGAAATAAATCTTACAGCGGTTGCAACAGATGATTGAATGTTAGGGTGACGAATTTGGCGTCCTGAACCAACACAAGAAACAATGATATCATCACCAGCATTTAAACGAACTTGACCCGAATTTCCATTTGGGGTAAGGTAAGTGTTTGTTCTTCTATTGATGAATACTGGCTGGGGTTGACCAAAATCATTTCGGACACGGAATGTGCATCCTATAAAAATATTTTTTCATCAGAGCATCAGCATCATGCATCTCATGGATACAGTAAGACATATACATGTATTTTAAACATTTGCATCTCGTCAGTTTACTGTACTTACCACTTCGGGCACTAGGGCTATTGAATATATTTGTATCATTAAGCCATCTTTGTTCTTCTAGTTCAAGCCACTTATCCAGGTAGTCCTCAAATGCATCCTCACTTAATACATCAGCTAAATCACTGGGATGAGGAAGCTCTGCTGGTAGAGCAGAAACGGCTGCAAAGAGCATAATAATTGCCGTAAAAGACAACATGTTTTATGCCCTTTCAAGAAAAGTGTATGATTTGAGACCTAAGGACCAGCCTAAGGGCTGGATTTTTAAAACTGTGCCGCACATATTTGATGATATGATGTATTTATAGTATTAAAAAAAGTTGATAAAGAGATAATTAGTAAAAGATTTGCAAACCCTCTTCTGACATCATAGATTTTGATATCAATTACGCTCGTAATCGCGTGAACAATAATTAAAATGATAAAAAAGAGACAAAAACAACTGTCCTGTCCATATTTTGATGGATGATAGAGTAAAGTGATTTCGAAAGTGTGATGGATAAATTAAACTGAATATCCATACTAATATTATAAATGCGAAAGTAACTCTGTCTGTCTGTTACTCAATCACGCCAAAACTACTGAACCAATTTGCATGAAATTTGGTATGGAGATATTTTGATACCCGAGAAAGGACATGGGCTACCTTTTATTGCGAAATATGTACCACGGGCGGACCACTAGTTGATAATATGTCTATTTAATTTTATTTTTAAGTTACTATTAGTTTTCAACGATGCAGCGTTGATATCTATCATCCTCTTATTACGTAGTTATCCCTTATATGAAAAATCATACTTCCTAGGTACCTACTTATAACGCGATACAAACACGAAAGTTTGTTTCTCTTTCAAGCGAAAAGTACTGAACGGATTATTATCATAGGTTTTTATGTCTTAGAATATAACAAAAGTCATGGAAATACTTGTTTTTGCCCGCGAGCTTTTCAGTGTTTTTTTTAAGTTAATCTTCTTTACAGTAATCCAAAATTAATAATGCGCATGCAAATCTTCGCTAATTGTCGTATTTCCGAAGACACTCGAATCATTGAATCGTAAGAGCCCTAAACAACGAACTTGCATTTTACACCTTGTTCAAAAGAAATAGAAGTCAATTCACGGTCATACACAATCAAAAACAAATCGGGCGGTAGGTGACGGTAGCCTGTCAGTCAAAAAACTCAAAAATCCGTCAGTTGTCTTTAAATATTGGTGGTGACTGCACGTGTTCTCTCTGTGTGGAATTATATAGAGCTGCTATTACGTACCCTTCTTGGTTTTGTTTTGAAAGGTGAATTGAATTAATCGATGAAATGATTAACACAGGTGATGGCAGTAGGGAAAGTGAAAATGAAGAAGAGTTCCGATGTATCTAAAATGTCAGAAATAAAGATAATCCCTAATTTTGATTGTTTTTATTTTTTTTGTAATTGTCATAATATTGAAAAATGATCAGTACTGTAAATACTTTTGAACTGAGATTTTTTGATAAGATTTACATATATGGTTTAAATATAAACCTGTGTTTGAAAACCATACTTTATCTACACTAATATTATAAAGAGGTAAACTTTGTTTGTTTGTTTGATTGTAATGAATTTACCGACCGATTTTAAAAATTCTTTTACCATTCGAAAGCTACGTTATCCACAAGTAACATAGGCTAGGTTTTATCCCGGAAATCCCGCGGGAACGGGAACTATGCGGGTTTTTCTTTAAAAACGCGGGCGAAGCCGCAGGCGGAAAGCTAGTACAATATAAATTTTGTGTTATTTTAACCTTCTTTTCTTCCATTATTACACCAGCTTCAGTAAGACACTAGTACTATAAAATTTTCCAAGTAAATCAATCCAACAAAGATAATATATTCGCAATCGTGGGGTTTTACTCGCTATTTACTTACAAGGAATTATCGAAACAAAATCCTTACTTACCTACAAATACATATTAATCTCTTTTAGCACAAAACATATAATTTTACTAAATTATTAGAGGAAAGTCACCAAATATGGAATACCATTTTGTTTTTGGGATATAAAAATAAAACTTCACATAAATTAAATCAGTTTATTGTTTTTACTGATCAGTCATACATCTATAAGTAGTAATTAACAGCCTTTAACCAAAAATATCAGTAATCAAATTAAAATCTTACACAAAAAACAAAATCACAAAAGAGTAACCAAATATGGAATAGGTACCCATATATGGAATATAAGCAAAAATCAACATAACAATGACAAAAATATAATGAATCTTTGAGATCAATTAAATGAATATAACATATTGTGATAAATGAAAGGAGTTACGTAATTACTTGCAAAAGTCACAAATCCAGATCCATCTGGAACATCACATCATAATGTGTTCAGAGCCCATACATCAAGCATTTAATTCAACTTTCTCCACTTTCATCCATGGAAAGAAGTCGTGAACAGAACCTCCTGACTCTGCTGATGCATGTATGTTACTGAAAACAAACATTAAATACAGTTTTTAAAGAAATAATAGCAAGTTTATAATATTCCATAATTAGACACCGACGACTGTCCATATTTGGATTTTTATACTAGTTCAAACTCTTCTCAATATTTTTTCATTTCACAATATTTTAAAGACAAAAGATCACAAAATGGTGAAATAAACATAATACCGATATACTAAATAATATAACACTTATCGAAACAAACATAATAGCCGGTAATACTCATTTATTACTTACCTTAAAAATTTTCTGCACGGCAACAAAACAAAACACGCCTGCTACATGTAAACCGTTCGCGCAACTAACTCGATGGTGTTAGTGCGATAATTAGTACACCAAATGAAACAGAAGATGGTCGAATGTTGCGATTCATACTTATAGTCTTAGAGAAATTAAGGAATTCCATATTAGGATACTATTCCATATTTGGTGACTTTCCTCTATGCATGAAGAAAATGCATTTAACCGCTCTATATAGATATCATCTTCGGACGCTCCGAGAATATGACAGTTGCCGAACAGTGACGAAGATTTCTATGCGCATTATTACTTTTGGATTACTGTACGTGCATTGAGAGTAAGATTTCAAGGTCGCGTCATGGCAATACGTTATAGAGTAAGGCAAAGATTCGTACAAGCCCACTATAAAAAAAGGGTTCATGAAACAAGCTTTTATTAAAAGACACAAAAATCAGTCGAGTTAGTCGGATGTTTGAAAAAATTAAATTCCGGATAAAATACAAACTTTTGCGCCTTTGTAAATTGATAACGCCGTTTGTAAACGGCGAAATCATTCCATTTTTCCTGTGCCATATACCTATATCTTAATCATATTTGGTTCATTGGATTTGTCTTCGTTTTAATTAGGATGAAAAGCCATAAAATAAAAACGAAACAACTACCCGGGTGGAGCCCGAGTGGGCAGCTAGTGTAAGATATTATTATCTATTTATATGAGACCAGGCAAAACACTCTCACGCCTCCAGCATGCACGAATTTATTTCCCTCCGTATTGTACCTAGGAATTATATTATATCTAAAGATGACAGTGATAGATTGCCTGATGAATTTATTTGTTTTTAAAATGAATTTGAAAGCAAATAAATTCATCAGGCAAATGAATTGTTATTACCTAATCGTCGTGCTTAACCAGACATGTGACTTTAATTGCAAAAGGTAATTAATACCTATAAAATTAAAAAAAAAGAAATTGTATTATTGAAGTAGTTAGGTGAATTGTAAAGTGTTAATTGTATTAGTCATCATAATTTGCGTTTTATTAAGTAGGTCTACATTTCTAAAAACTATAGACTACTACTTTTAATTTTATTTACGTTTTTATAAACGAAACATGTTCATTGCATATTGTTATAAAATATATCTCATTCTTTTGTAATAGGTCGGTACATATTATTATCAATGGATTAGATATTTGATAGAGGAAAACAATAATTAAAGTAGTCCGTACTACACTCGGAAAACTTCAATATACTTTTCACTTTAGATACTGAAGCCTGTAGGATACTATGGTTAGCAACTGGCAAATGACGTGACTTCTTAAAACTATCAAAAAAGACTCAACTTGGTGGAATTGGTATATGGCGATGATGTTCCTCATAAAACAGACTAAGTGTGACTACATAAATAATATCAAACACAACATCATTTCTAAATTAAAACGTTTAATAACATAATCAATAAATCTTATATACTAAAGTACAAACAAACACATTATATTATTTAAGTCACGATCCTTATAACCCAACTGCGAAGGAGTTGTTTTCTTTGTATAAGATTCGTTAAGTTGTGATAGTGATATTTGGTAAATATATCACAAAGTGTGGTGATTACAAAGAATATTTTTACAGTATTGTACGCAGTCGGTTTTAACAAATTTTTACTTATGAAAGTAAGCCGTTAACGGTCATGGATGGTAGGTGGGAGATCCGTCTTGTGAAGTCATCGATAGTGCAACAGAAGCTGTATCCAATGTCAACGCGGTCTGGTTGCCAGCTGAGCCAGTTAAAAGCAGCGTTGTTGCGGCAACGGTCCGTGCAGAACTGCAGAGCGCGTGCTTCGGCCGCCGTGTAGTGGGGGTTGTTGATACTGATGAATGCGGTGCCTATTCGTCGAGATTCATCGTACGCGACCTGTAAACATTTTCAGCTTCACATTTGATCCTATGACTAATATATATATAATTATAATGAATTAACTTTATATATTATATAGGTAATTATAATGTATATAGTTATTTATTTTGAAATGTTCCAATATCTGTGTTAGAATAGATAGCATAATATGTACCTTTGTTCTATTGTCTAGATTTAATCACTTACTACGTCAATAATCTTCACTGATAATGATTAATGTATCGCATAATTAATTATTGATTATGCACCTTTATTGTAATATATTGTTCAACTGTTTTTTATAATCTAATATATAAAAATCAATGCCACTTTTCGTTGTAATTCCATAACTCGAGAACGGCTGAACCGATTTCGATAATTCTTTTTTTATTATATTCCTTGAAGTACGAGGATGGTTCTTATGTAGAGAAAACGTTAATATGTACCACGGGCGAAGCCGGGGCGGACCGCTAGTTATTTATAAGCGATGTTTTGAAAATGAGTAATTAAAGATTTCTCAAATTGAAAATATGGGAGACATGGAGAAGTTTATGCCACTAAGTATAACCATTAACCATCTATATTTCTATGCTATGAACATTTACCTTGTACATATATAGTGGAACTGGTAATCTTTCATTATTATCGGTGTTATCGAGGTAAATATCTACAAATCGTCCATTCGAATCGCGTAGTTGGGTTACTCCAAATGCACCAGTGTAAATAACGCAATCGTAGCCAGCCACACCAATACGACTTCTTAGAGCCTGTAATTAGATGTTTGAGAATATAAGGAGAAATGTGCCTTTATAACTTAACTACTTGCCCACTTGCAAGAATAATAAGTTAACTGGATGTATAATAGTCAGTAGCATAAAATACAAGTATGCAATAAATGCAGGAATATTATTAAAACATAGGTACTTGTTCAAGTGTGTTCCAATTGCCAGCATTGAATGGCTGCCACTGTGGAACAGCGTTGATGAAGTAGAATGTTGCTCTCTGACCGGTCGCGAAAATTTGGTCGCTCTTAGCAATAAGATGTCCTCGAGCCAAGAACTGTGTAGAAGTAACGTACTGGTCTGCCAGTGTATGTCCTACAGCCCTCGTGATAGCCTGTTTTTGTTGCACTTGGGTGTAGAGACTGTTTATTGTTACTCCAGGAAAGAAATTACCAGCTGAAATAATGGTTTTGATAGTTTACAATGTTTGAGATTGTAATATTTTAATATGGATGTTTGATATTTCATTATTACCTAACCAACTTGGTCTATCCACTCCAGTCTGGTGAACAGCATACGACGGATTTTGCTCGTACCATACGTACAATACCTCAAATCGATTTTTATCAAAGCAGGATCGGTACAACGGATAAAAGACATTATTCACTGTGAAACCAACCCTAAAATTAAATATGTATGAATAAAGTATCAACAGCGCTTAGATTGGTGTCATAACAATAACGAAAAGAACCTACTGAATAACGACATTATTGTTAAAGCATCGTTCATTTGTTTCTTGGGCTTCATGATAAGCGTGAGAGCTACATGTCAGCAGCCCAAACTCGCGGTTACCATTTAACCAACTGGATCCAGACACCAGATTACTGTTAACGCATTGTGCAGTCTAAAACAATAATTTATTTTTAAGAACATTGAAAAGCAAATTCTGGTAGGTATTCTGTTTGTTTAATAAAATAAGAATGTAGGTACTTACAGCTGTAGCTACACTAGTTAGGATATTTGGATGTTGTATCGTCCGGCCGCTACCAGTGCAAGCTACAGTAATTTGCTCTCCCGAATTCAAAGTTACTTGACCAGAATTGCCAGTGGGTAATAAATATGAATTTGTGTTTTGCCGGAGGAACACAGGCTGAGGTTGCCCAAAATCTCCATTCACATTTAGGGTACAACCTACACATTTAAAACCATAGTATAAAACACTACATTTTTTTCCTCAGTATTATACTTATTTTCACTTTTGCTAAAACTAGTGGTAAACCTTACCACTTCGAGCGTCCCTAGCAGTGTTATTAGTCCAGGTTATCTGTTGGACAGCAAGCCATTTATCTAAATAATCTTCAAACTCTTCTTCGTTTAGATACAAAGCTAGCTCTGCAGGATTTGGTAACTTTGCTGGTAGTGCAGTTACCACAGAAACGGCAACGGCTAGAATTACCAACCGAAGCATTTTAAAAACAGTACTTTTGCGACACTATGCAGTAATCTTACATTTGTGTTACTTACTTTACATTTATATATTTCTCATATCGTGTGATGTTGTGTTTTGCGATAACGGTAATATTGATTTGATAGATTTTATCTCGGGTACCTAAAATGTAAATTAAGATAATAGGATACTGTTGTTAGTAACAACACAAGTACCCTCAGTAGAAAAATATGATAAAACTAAGTGTAGAATTTTTTAATAATTGAAACCGAAAAAAAGGTAATCTTGATTTAAATATGAATCAAAATAAACACTGAATTTTTATAAACAAAAATGTAGGTAAGTTACCGGATCCTTTCTTCTGCTAGAAAGAATTCAATTCAACGAAACACCGGACAAATATAAGAATCGTTGGCATAATACGTTTATCTAGAATTCAATTTACCAATCAGCAACAATTTATAAATTTTATCCTCAAAACGGCGTCGACGGCGGGTAAAACCCGGAAATAGAAAAGTAAAATTAGGTTACTGCTCGCTGAGAAGATGCAATTTTTAAATTCACATTCCGACTGTTTTAAACTACATCTCCTCGCAAATACCATCAATTTCACATTTAAATTCTATATAAAAATGCCCATTTCCTTAGGATTAGGCACTACTATGTTCGAAATTATATTATTTATTAGTTTTGTACCTATATAATATTATATGTGTATATTACGTTTATTATAATATGATACTACGTATTTTGAAAGTTCATGGGATAAATTATTATAGGTGTAGATACATATAAATAGTTTATTTTTTAAATTTCAGATTATTCATACCTATCGCCTCAATCTATTTGTAGAACTTAGCACAGATTGATAGATTTGGCTCTACAAAAACTTATGGATTTGACGAATATTAATCGATATGAAGATAAAGAAAGAGGTGAGTCGTAGGGTTTATGCTTCATCTTGCTCGCTAAGGCGTTTGCGTAACTTCTTCTTGCCATTCTCCACGAAAATCATACTGGCACAATCCCTTCTTTTGCCTATTATCGATTACGCTGACGCTTGCTGTCCGGATCTTACACAGGAGCTTTTAAATAAACTGGAGCGTCTGCAAAACTTTTGTATACGTTTCATTTTTGGGCTTCGGAAGTACGATCATGTTTCGTATTTTAGAAAAAAACTCAAGTGGCTGCCAATCCGATCTCGTCGTAATATACATTTTCTCCGTCTTTTGTATCAAGTACTTTTTGACCCTAAATCGCCTTCATACCTTAAAAATAACTTTGAATTCCTCCAGAATGAAACTTATACTCTACGGTCGAAAGAAAGACTCACACTGCGTGTGGCTACTCAAAAAACTGATTTCTTAAGTTATTCATTTGCTTCAACCGCTGTAAGATTGTGGAACTCTTTACCTGTGGATATAAGACGTGCACAATCTTTGACTTCTTTTAAACGTCTAATACATAAATATTATTTAGATCAGGAATATGGCTCTGAGTAGTGACCTTAATACTTTAAGTAATTAATAACTATTAACTATATTTTTATATGTGTATGTTTATCATTTAGTAGGTATATATTATTATGTAATTATTAAGTAATATGTATGTTTGTAAAATATTGTTTAGTTTTTAAAATAAGATTTTGATGCCTCCCTTTATACAGCAAACACTTGTCCTTTGCCTAAGGGGTCGCCTGGTAGAGATCACTCTGAAGTGATAAGGCCGCCCCGTTACACATATTAAGCTGTAACATTGTGACTTATTAGGTATATACTTTTATATTTTATAAAAACAATGTGTGTAATGAAGTGTCAAATAAATAAATAATAAATAAATAATTAGAAGTAATGATAAAAGCACAAAAAGTGATTGATTGTCTAATCGATTTTTATTTCTAAGACTGGTGTTCTAAATTCAACGTCTTCATTTATTATGTTGATTTCCGTATTTGTTATCTTTTAATGATCTAAAATTTTAAAGTTTACTACTAAAGAAAAAAAAAACCACCAGCTCAGAGGCATTGTTTGTAACTGTCATTTACGCGGGCATAATCAAAACCTCTTTACTAGTTTGATATAAGTTTGTTAAATCATCTCTACTATATATAAATCTCGTGTCACAATGTTAACCACTTAACCGATTATAATAAAATTCGCACACTATGTGCAGTTCGATCCAACTTGAGAGATAGGATAGTTTAATTATCTCAAATCGTTTTAGAGAAAGCGGGCGAAACCGCGGCGGTAAGCTAGTATCAATTATAAGTAGTTAAGATTTTTTTGATAGAAATAAAACAATAAAAGTAATAAAACATGGAGCGTTTAATAATATACTATGTCATTTTTTTTTCACAAATCAAATTTTATACATTGCTATATTTTTCAGATATCATTCCCTTAAGATAGGAGCCCGTTGACGGTGAAAGAAGGTAGATGTCCAATTCTTCTCCTGAGGTCGTCGACGGTACAGCAGAAGCTGTAGCCAAGGTCGATGCGGTCTGGTTGCCAGCGGAGCCAGCTGAAAGCGGAGTTGTTGCGGCAACGGTCCGTGCAGAACTGCAGAGCGCGCGCCTCAGCCGCCGTGTAGTGGGGGTTGTTGATACTGATGAATGCTGTTCCAATGCGTCTGGCTGGGTCGTATGCAACCTAGAAGGAAAGTGATATTGAATAAAAGGAGATGACAATGGAGAAATGTAGAGAACATTTTCAGGGAATTTAATACTGGCTTTGAATGCAAAACAACTACGTAATTTCTTAGATAACTATTTTATTGTAGTCTCTAATGTAATCTGAAACATCATACCTTGTACATGTACAGAGGAACTGGCAATCTTCGGTTGTTGTTGGTATTATCAAGGAAGATGTCCACAAACTGTCCATTCGCATTACGCAGTTGAGTTACTCCGAAAGCGCCAGTGTAAATAATGCAGTTGTAGCCAGCTGCGCCGATACGGGCTCTGAGATTCTGTAATACAATTCTTATTTATAAGACATTATTATTATATTTATATTAATTTTAAGACCTTTAGAGGGAAGTAATCTTTCGTATTAGCACAGAATAATAACTAGTATGGTATTAGTGCGTCATTATAGTTATAAGTGGTTATAATATGTTTTATGTTGTTTTTTTTATAGCTTGGCAAAATGAGAAACGGAATTAAAAGAAGGATACATACCTTTTTATGTATTAAAAAGTGGTATAATATGAGTCTAAACCTTTTTTTATGTTGAAGCAGAATTTTGTCTGACTTACTTGTTCAAGTGAGTTCCAGTTACCAGCATTGAATGGCTGCCACTGTGGAATAGCGTTGATGAAGTAGAATGTGGCTCTCTGACCGGTCGCGAACACTTGGTCACTTTTAGCAATAAGATGTCCTCGAGCTAAGAACTGGTGGGATGTAACGTACTGGTCTGCCAATCTGTCACCAACTACCCTGGCGATCGCTAGCTTTTGTTGCACTTGGGTGTACAAATTGTTTATAGCTACTCCAGGGAAGAAACTACCAGCTGAAATAAAAATAATTGCATGTATAGTAATTATTTGGAAGTTTATATTTTTAATTTCACAGATTTAATTTTATCATTTAATATCTTACCTAACCAA
Source organism: Colias croceus (assembly GCF_905220415.1). Taxonomy (NCBI): domain Eukaryota; kingdom Metazoa; phylum Arthropoda; class Insecta; order Lepidoptera; family Pieridae; genus Colias; species Colias croceus. The sequence goes on along the minus strand of NC_059541.1, from coordinate 5,537,583 downwards.
CTTGGTCTGTCAACACCGGTTTGATGAACTGCATATGTAGGATTTTGGTCATACCATACGTATAAGACTTCCAAACGGGTTTTGTCAAAGCATGATCGGTAAAGCGTGTGGAAGACATTGTTGACTACGAAACCGACGCTAAAACAAACAATTTATTATTATTTGTTGACAAGCTTGCCACGATTAATAACGTAACAATGTCGGACTCGAGCATACTTTGTTACGAATTGGGTCAGCTCGCACCCCCACTGAAGATCGGCGTGAAATAGTAGCACACGAATGTTGTTCTGTTTCGTACAATGAGTGTGGAAGCCCTAAGACCGTATACTTTTCCCTGCCCATCTCATTATAGGTTTAGAGACATTTATTTTCAAAAGAATTTTACAATTCACTTATTCTAATTAAATAGTGTTAACTTGTACACCATGACAAAAAAGTTAAAAACTTGCGGGTGAGCGGAGAACTACTCTGTGCAAATATATCGTCTTATGACGGTATGGCTGTGTTCGTAAGGAATGCTAACGCGGATATAAATCAACTAAATGTGACATCGAGTGCATGAACTAAAATAAATATTAATTGTAAATTTATCTAAACATTTAGTGTAAATGACTTAACTATTTAAAGTAATTTTACAATCTTGAATATTTTTTTTTTTTTTTTTTTTTAACTTTATATATTATCTAATTCATAATATTATGTTATAATGGTTTTTACTCTTTTGATTATTTTTGTATAAGTATATACTTTTTATGTTATAATTAACACTATACTATAATAATTTATTTTTGAATTTTTTTTAACTAGTGACTGTGATAAGAGTATTTTGTGATCGTTGTTATTTTTCTTTATATTGCTGATTTTATTTTATTTATTTACATTTTTAAGTTTTATACACGATAGTTATTACAGGAAATATTTTCATTTTGTAGTATATGAAGTTTTAATTTCTTTTTGAACAATCCTAATGATTTTACTTGTTTTATATCTGTAGGTAGGCTATTGTATATTTTAACTCCGTCATGAAGTAAATTTTTTGAGCCATAGTAGGTACGGGCTGGATGGATATTTAGGTTGTCATAACATACATTTTGTCGTAGATTAGAATTTCGCTTTCTTTTAGTTAAAGTGATATCTGTATGAATTTCCTTATTAAACAATTTTCGTATCAGGATACAAGTATTATAGATGTAAATTTGCGAAATATCCATTATTTTAGTATCTTTATATATTTTTTTTGTTGGAGTGAGATAATTATAGCAAAAAAGGGTTTTTATTAATCTATTTTGGGCTATTTGTACTTTGTTCATGTTAGTTTTAGCGGATGCTCCCCATATAGGTATTAAATAATCTAAGTGGGATTTAATTAAGGAGTTATAAATAGTATATCGAACAGTATTTGGAAGACATTTTGCAAATCCTCTTAATGCACCAGACAATGAAACTATTTTTTTCCTGACTTTCTCAATATGCGGTTTCCAGGTCATATGACTATCCAATACTAGACCCAGATATTTTTCTTCATTAATCTGTTTAATTTGTTGATTATTTATAAAAAGAGGGGCGTGTGTTGGAACTTTTTTAGATTTAGGTGAGAATATAATGTAATTCGTTTTTTCAACGTTAATTGTCAGTAGGTTATTTTGTAACCAAGTGTTAAGGAGGGTCATGTCATGTTGAGCTTCCGATATCAAAGAGTGTATTGACTGTCCATAATAGAATAGGCTGGTGTCATCAGCATATAGACTTAAGTCACCTTTGAAGGGAAGCTCATATACGTTGTTTATGTATACTAGGAACAATAGTGGGCCTAGAATAGAGCCTTGTGGTACTCCATAACATATCGGCATAGGATCACTTTGACATGATCCAATTTTGACAATTTGACAACGGTTTCCGAGGTAGGATTTAATTAATTCATGAGCTGTTCCCCTGATACCAATGCAATGAAGTTTTGTTAGTAACAAGTCGTGGCTCACGGTATCAAACGCTTTTTTTAGGTCCACAAAAATGCCGACCGCAATATTTCTATTGTCTAAATTACTAATAAGTTTTGTTATAAGATCTGACGTGGCTGAGAGAGTATTGGATTTGGGACGGAAGCCGTATTGTTTCTGATAAAGAAAGTTGATTGAGTCAAGGAATTTTTTTAATTGAGTGTGCAGGACCCTTTCAAAAATTTTTGATATAACGGGTAGGACAGAGATTGGTCGGTAATTGTTAGGGTCTGTTTTGCTACCAGCTTTAAATATAGGTACGACTTTGGCAATTTTTAGAGAGTTTGGAAATGTTCCTTCTGATAGACATTTATTTATACAACACGCTAGATCATGGCTTATCAAGTCTTTGATACATTTTAAGGCTTTAACGCTAATGCCATCTAACCCTGAGCTGGTATTTGAGTTTAGCGAGTTAATAATGTTTTTTACTTCTTCAGCGTTAGTGGGATTAAACTGGGTGAATGAATTATTGTAATCTAATGTCACATTAAGTTGATTATAATTCAGGGTTTTAGGAATTTTATTTGCTAAATTCGATTATATTGCTTTAATCCCATCGTCAAACCTATCTTTATCCATTTATCCTTTGACGAGAACAAAAACAAACCTACCGGATAACTACGTTGTTGTTGAAGCATCGCTCGTTAGTTTCTTGCGCTTGATGATAAGAATGCGAATTGCAGGTGAGGCGACCAAACTCACGGTTACCATTCAACCACCCGGATCCAGAAACAAGGTTGCTATTGACACATTGTGCAGTCTGAAAACGGAAATATTTTTCGTAATAACGATGGATAATATATTAATAATATTTAGAGCATTTAAATTATTACTATTTAATAATTATTTACAACTTAGAAACTTTCTTTACCCTTTAATATCGTGAGATCAACTGCAATTAATTATTTACAATAGTTGTGGTCCATTGCAAAAAAACAAACGATTAGAAACTTTAATCCTTTACATTTTTTGCATAAGTAATAAATTCGTAATAAAACTCACAGCTGTGTGGACACTAGCTTGGATGTTGGGATGTAGGATGGTTCGTCCAGAACCGGTACAAGAGACAATCACTCGCTCTCCAGAGCTTAGAGTCACTGCGCCGGAGTTTCCATTTGGGAAGAGATATGAGTTTGTGTTTTGTCTGATGAATACTGGCTGAGGTTGACCGAAATCACCGTTGACACGTAATGAGCAAGCTGGATAAAAAAATGTTTTTTTTTTTTTTAATAATGGCGTGTTGAATTTAAACTCTAGAAATTCTAATAAAGTAGCGTAATACTTAATACATATTCGTATAAAAAATGGATATTTTTCAAAAAGAAAAATATGTATAATAAAAGAGAGGGATTATATAGTTTTGTCATGTACTGGAGTTATCCCATCTAATTTATACCATAGCCTGAAACTTCTAGATCTACCAAAAAATACATACATTACAATGCAAACTGCCGTATTGTGCGAAAATTTCTTAGTGAGAGCGAAACTACTGTAACCGATATTTAAATCGAACCGTAAGTTACCTAGGGTCTCTTGGCTAAATAGCCCGCGCCCCTATACTAGCAAACAAACCCCTGAAAAGGGAGAAATAAAAGAGAAGGAAAAAATAATAGAGAGGGATTATAATAATCCTGAGAATTAATATTGTTTGAGAAAATTACCATTTCGAGGAACACCAGCAGTGCTATTGACCCACGATTCTTGTTCCACTGCAAGCCATTTATCTAAATAGTCGTCAAATTCGTCTTCATTCAGATATAAGGCTAGGTCTGCAGGATCTGGTAGGTTGTGAGCGGGTAGTGAGGAGATCACTGCGACCACAGCGGCTAAAATCACTACCCGGAACATTTTGAAAATGTTACCTTTGTGAGATTATGAAATAATCTTATGCGTTTCGATACTTACTTTACATTTATATATCTGCCATATCATGTTCTTATGCTTGTCCACAAGAATTTTGCGATAACGGTAAAGTTTAATTTGATAGATTTCGCTTTTATCGGGAGCATGTACCTAAACATAGAATTAATCGTAAGCATGATAGTGGGTCTTGATTAATAAACCTAGTGTTGATTTAATTAAATAAAAAATAAATAAAAATAAAAACCCTCATATTTTATTTGAAAATAATTTAAACTTAGATTCTTTCTGTCTCTGATAAAACATAATATCAATTAATCGAAATAGATAATAACATTGAAGGAAGCTCTTCTTTATCAGATATTGAGCTATCTTATAATTAGCAGTGTGTGAAAAGATGACACATTTTATTGAAACCAATACAATAATGTATATATCCCAATATTAATGTTATTTACATTCTAGAATTTTCAGTTGTACGCGTGTATTTGGTGAACATAAATTATACCAACTACCGTAAGTTTTTCTTAAAATATTATCTACCTAGTCACCAAAAATATTATTTAATAATATCTCATATTTGTGAGGACTATATCTTATTACTTACTTATACCAGTCCATACTTTGTTTACCATCGTCAAATCTGTATCTCTTTCATTTTAAAAAGCTAGTAAATGGGAATGTATTTGTATCATAATATACATCTCTGCAAGTGGCCGCGGCAATGATGGCCCAAGATTAGGCGTCCAGCTCAGTTGCCTGCATTCATGTAAAAAAAATATGAAAAAATGCGTTTTAAAATTGTCTTACTTAGCTATATTATTATTTTGTACAATTATCAAGTTCAGTAAGCTTAAAAGCTCTGAATACATATTAGAAGTTTGGGGTTTCTCTACCATACATAGTAGTTAATACACCATACATACTCTAGGCATATTAATAAATAATTTACTAATGGGTTATATGAAGAAACCAATTCGAAAAGTAGCTGTAACCTTCTCTATTCTAAAATCATGTATTTTCGTGTTTTGAAACAAATTTACTGCCTAGACAGAGACCTTAGCTTATTTCTGCAAATGTAAATGTTCCGTGGGATCGCATAGGTACCATCAGACGAACCATCAGCCCAGTTTCAGCCCTATTATAATATAAAAACATCTTTTGAAACTGACAGAACTTTTTAACATATTATTTTGCTGCTTTTCGAATCGCTGGTTAAATATTATAATTTATTGACGATTCAGAGACGCTTCTACAAAAAGTTAACTTGAAAGAATAAATGTTTGAGGATGAGGTTACGAGTTGGTATGCTCTACGATTTTTTGTTAATTTAAATTTTGAAAAAACATTTTTAAAGTCATTAAGTATATGACGGAAGTGAATGCTTTGTAATTATTTTAGAAGCGTTAAAGGGAATTAGCACTCAAAAGGTAATTCTAATAATGAAAAATGTTTGTTCATCCTAAAATTAAATTCGCTTTGATGGTTCGCCCGTGACTAAGCAGTCATGTTAATACCGTTTCAAGCTCGTGTTGTTGATATAGCAGAGTGGCAAGTGTATTATCAGTGGGTAATTACTGATTTAGCAATATTCATTACCTTTAATTAGATAAGATTTAAGCAAGCAAATTTAATCTCCTTAATTATTTGTCTAATCAATTAACACGTAAATCGTGAGGAGGGCGTGGGCGTTGCATGAAGATAATCTGTGGCTGGTCAAAGGATTATGTCAAAATATAACAAATGTTTTTTTTTATACTCAATAATATATATCTACTTATATATAACTAGTTCTCCGCCCGCGGCTTCGCCCGCGCAGTCAAAGAAAAACCCGCATATTTCCAGTTCCCGTGAGATTTCCGGGATAACACCTATCCTATTTCCCGGGGTAAAATTAATATGCCTATGTCCTTTCTCGGGTATCAAAATATCTCTATACCAAATTTCATGCCAATTGGTTCAGTAGTTAAGGCGTGATTGAGTAACAGACAGACAGAGTTACTTTCGCATTTATAATATATAAGTATATATAAGTATGGATGTATTTTTTATACTCAATAATATATATATATCTTTTTTGGTAAAAAGGAGAAGCAGGTATCAGGTTATGTAGTTCTTCAGCACATTCACCATGATAGATCCTGTAGAAGACTGCCAAACTAGCCACTTTTCGACGATGTTCCAAGCTGTGTAATTTCGAGGTGGTGAGGGCCTCATTCCCGATAAGCCTTATCGCTCGTTTTTCAATCGAGTCCAAGGCGCTAAGTTGGTATTTTGCTGCACCAGCCCAAAGGTGAGAACAATACTCCACACCCGACCGAACTTGAGCCTTATAAAGGTTTAGGAGCTGTTCCGGTGTGAAGAATTCCGCCACTTTGGAGAGAATTCCCAGCTTCTTGGCGGCAACTTGCACCTTGGACTCAATGAAGGTTTTAAAGTTGAGGTTAGAGGAGAGCTTTAGGCCTAAAAGCTCCAGTTCATTGGACAATTCCAAGGACACATCCTGAAAACTAGGTGTTAAATTTAAGTCGGTCTACCTACTTATATATAATTATGTAATTTTTTGGCCAATACTAGTCTTATGACCCTTTAAATTGCCGGATCTACCTAGTCGACAAACAAAATCTTTTAATAGATTATGGAGAATCCGATAAACATGGCATCATGTCGCAACTAGCAGTATTCAAAGTGGTTCAAATTAGGTTTAAAGGGAGCTAAACAGAAATATTATCATAGACGTACATATAATAACGCCACTAGTCCACACAAAAGTACCCAACACCTTTAGATTTCGTGACGTAATTATTTATAGTGACGTCGAAGCTTCCATCTTTTATCAACAATAATTATTATATCTCGACTCTGGGTTTGAATGATAAGTTTTCAACGTTGGTCTGCTAAATGTCCTATTATTATGAGCACCTGTGTAACCATTTATCCTTTACAAACTGGATTAATTTTGAAAATTTCCTGGTAAACTGTAAACTTGGGCTTATTGGAATGCAAATTCATAAAGTCGTTATAATTTAATTACTCTTAAAACTTAAAGTTTTGGTATCCATCAGGTTTATAACTTGGTATTACATCAAACATCTTTGAATATAACTTAGGAAACGTCTGTCTGTGAAGAGGTACCTAACTTTTGCAACTTTAAGTTGTTTACATACTTAGTTAAAACTGACAACCATAACATACTATTAAGGTTAAACTGATGATCTTTTTTTTTAAACGCTTATATTAGCTTCACTTGTATGTCTGTATATAACCGACTCTTTTAGAGTCTATTTTGACCCACTTTCAACGTACCGATTTAATTCAAACTTTGTACTGTGTACACTATTTGTACATATGAATGTACAAGGATCGGTGACATGAATAATATTTATCCTATAAACTTGTTTTATTTTTAACTATATTTTTCTTATACAATATTTACGTCCATTAACAGAACACAACCATTTCCTAATTTCGTCATTGTACTATCAGATACGAGATAAGGTTCAGAGCAAATCGATTTACGTCAATCAATTTATATAACAACAATTAACACAGGTAGAGTCATTTCAACAATTAAACACACAGGTTCCTTTCATTTCTTTTATTTAGTGAACTACCGTTAATAGGGGACATTTTTAAATCTAGTCAATGTGACACATGTAGAGTTACCTGCCTTTTTTTGATACCGAAGTTCGAAGTTAATTGCAGTAAGCATTTTAGTTGCATTAAGTTAGGATAGATTTATTGTTTTGTTATATTCAAAACATATAGGTAAGTAATAAAGTATGGAATGGAAATTATTAGGGATGTAAAGATACATGATTTTGCCGATACGATACCGATACCGATATTTGTAGTCATGTATCGGCGATACCGATACCGATACCGATATCGATGGCTTGGTAGAAAAATAAATAGTGAATTATGCATAAAAAGTTACCAACATTTAACAGAGACTCAACTGTTAATCATATTCTTTTAAATAAAAATGTCAAATCAAAGAACAACAAAACTATTTATTTTACAAAGTCAGTTAAACTTTAAGTAATACACTGTACACATACAATCAGTATCTAATAAAAGTTTACTATTGGTAGAGTTTTTTCAGAAAACAAAGTGCGCACGCGCGGGTGGCCTCCCGCATCGTTCATTGGGCGCGGTTTTTTTAATTGTTTGATATCGGTATCGGTTGTTTTATTATCGGTGATACCGATATATCGGCTTGCCGATTATATCGGCCGATATATCGGTATCGGTATCGGTATCGTTACATCCCTAGAAATTATGTCAAAAATACGCTACATAATATGTATACTGTCTTGCTATTTTCATTTCCGAGTGATCAAGTATTTTATGGCTCTGTGAATGATGTACCAATATGTCGTACAAGAAAGAGGTAATCATGGTATGTGATAAAATTTTACGAGGGCCAGATTTAATATCAACTTTAGCACATCAAGTAGTTTATCGCAAAAGATCGTAAATACGTTTTATATTAATTTATATAGCACATCCCATACTTTTAACAGGTTCACTGTCCACAGACCAAATATGGTCTGTAGAGTATATAGCACTACTAGTCCACAGACCATATGTGGTCTGGTCGTCCATACGATTTCCAGGTTGTTTTTAACAGTGAACGTGGAGAGATCGTTATTTATTTCACGTGGACTTGACAGAACATAACCTATATACCAAATAGTGTCGGGACATAGGTAACAGATGTACCGTTTTATCACAAATAATTGCTCGACGGACATAAAACATAACTGGACGTGTGGAACAATTCTTACTCTATAAGCTGGACAGTGAACCTGTTAATACATGAAAATAATGTCATAAAGATAATTGGATATATTTTGTTTCGTATTTCATAGGATACGATTTTCAACGGAAGAAGTAGAATTATTATTTGAATATTGTTTAAGAATAGGATCAATAGGTGTTTCACCCTACCACTTCGTGTGCAGGTCGCAGGAGCCCTTTGGGAGTAATTTCAAATGAATGGCACGCACACCAAGAGTGCAGGTACATTTATCAACAAAGAAAGAGTAATAAGCTTTTCTGTTTTCATCGTGTGCCTAACTTTCTATTTGAGTTCAAGTCGGGGCTCGTATACAATCCAGAGTTGATAATAATATTTTTTTACCAGGAATTAGGGTAAAAAGAAACACATTTTTTATCGATAAACTTTTATTTGTAGTGTAGGTACATGACGTCATATAATTTTCATTAAAATAGCAACTTCAAGTAGTGCAAAAATATTATGAATTACAAAATTCAGTAAGTGCATAATATTTTAAACTATGAAAGGTATTATGAATATCTTTTTCAAGTGTTCATTAATTAATATTATTATATTTTAATTTAAAAGTACCTATATGTGAATAAATGTGGTGCATTTAAATTCAAAAAGAAATCCAGACTAGCATCTATCAATTTAATTAATTTATTGAATAGAAATATAATATTAATATGCGCAAATGGAACAAAAATAAATAACTACAATTAGCTCTTTATTATACCGAGAATTTAATTATATACTGAGCTTAATTTCTTATTCCGTTAATATCTGAAGAATTAAAACTAAAGGAAACAAAGAGATAAAATGTATCATCTCCAACGTTGACAAAGTGGAAATATAATTATAGTTCAGGATACATCGCCCATTTTTGCAAGTGACTACTATCAAGCTAATTTTCCGTTTGTAGCTTTATTTTGATGAGACGCCCAATAATTTCGTGTACGAAAGTCTCGATTGTGGTAGCTAACAGAGATAACAAGGATAAAAATTTTTGATTTGATGGTTCTCAAATATTTATTACTAACTGAATTTTTTTTTGTTCAATCTCAAGATAATTACCTAAATTATTCGAAAAAATATTTGTCCTACAAAATCTATGGTTGGTTCAAAGAGTCCCCCTTTCCAAAGTGTATCGATAACGAGGTCATCATAAATGATTACTAACAAGCTGATTTTTTTGTTTTCACTTAGTTAATGTTTATATAATTCAACAGACATATTGTCCTACAAATGGCGTAATAAATATTTGAGAACCATCAAATCAAAATTTTTTATCCTTGATAACTCTGTTAGCTACCACAATCGAGAGTTTCGTACACGAAATTATTCAGTGTCTCATCAAAATAAAGCTACAAACGGAAAATCAGCTTGATAGTAGTCACTTGCAAAAATGGGTTATGTATCCTGAACTATTATTATCTTGGAATATTTATTATAAGTACGTTTAATTGTACTAAACATAATATTTGTCGCACTTTGAAGTTACGTTTCTTGATTGTACATATTTGTATTTTATAATTCTACGTAGACAGTAGGTACACAAAAATATAATGAAAGTAATAATTAATGGTCCATTATCATGATGTCAAATTTGTTCCTTTGCAAATTATTAACTTGTTATTATGGGCAAACCAATGAGGACACTCCCATCCTTCGTTAACAGAAAAATTGGAGAAATAAAACAAATTGTAGGATTTAAACGTTTAAGTCAGTGTACTTATCAGTGCTCGAATTATCTATGAATTACAATGCAATCACAATGCGAGTGATATTTACTACAGTTAAGATAGAAATTGGTCGTGAAATAACTATATAGTAAGTAGTCTAATTCGATAGAGATTTATAATTTAATCGATAAATAAATGAAGGCCTCCACAATATATAAATGTAGGTAATATTTACATATACTACAATAAGGTACAGTAATACATAGATCTATTCTAGATAAAGGTTAAAACAGTTTTGCTATTAAATAACAATATTTAAAGCACTTAGAGAATACACAGAAGAGTGTAGCTTATATGCCTAAGTCTTAAAGATTTAACTTTGACACTTTTTATTTCATAGAAGAAAAACTAAGGAAGAGAAAGGAGACAATAAACTTCATGAGATTGTAGAAAACACTGCAGATAATTTACACTGATTGTAGACCATTGTTTTACAAATCAATAAATAACGATATATAATGATTAACTTGAAGTATTTCGGTAGCATCTTATGAAATCTATCTACGTACAACACAACAGATAACACGAAAACTTTGCACACAAATCGAGCCTACAATAAAAATGAACTTACTTTTTACATTATGTTCAAAAATCTCACAGCTTTGTCTTTCATTGTTCGCTATTCAGCGAGTAAATTAAGAAATACGAATAAATTCGTTAATACAATAAGACTATAGAGTAACATCTATCTATACATAGAGGTATTTCATTACAGTCATTAAATAATTTCAACTACACACAAATCACAACGTTCTCAATACGGATTTGCTGGGATGCCAATACTAAACAATGCTTTCTAATATTCCAAATAACGATTTACGAGATAAAATTGGAGAATATAAGGAAATTCCATGATTGTGATTATAACCGAAAGATTGAATTTTAAAATATGTCAAAATATGTTTTGTAACAGTATGAAGATCTTTTAGGCCGCAGATCATAAGCTGGTAATGAGAATGTAGGTTTATTAACATTTTTTCTTGCAAACTATGGATCCAAATATTTTTCTTACGTTTGGTCTGTGCAGGTATAATTATTTTATTGCTGAGTACAAGTGCAACAAATAGTTATGCTTCTAATAATATAGAACTAACACTCCATTAGGTGTGTGAGCTATTTTGACTAATTTTAAAGATTCCTAGTTACCTTACAATTATTTTTATTTATTGCATGTTGAAGTTGCAAAGATATACATAGTTAATATAATAATATGAAATCATATTTAACAACTACATGAACTAATTAAGTGAGAAGTTTGAGATCATAATAACGAATCTTTACAACGAAATTAATTAGTTACAATAAATTATTGCTAATGTTTCAAAATAGCTATGCCGCAGTGCAAAGGCCTTTATTAATAAATATTTAACACATTACTTCGACAACTCCTATTCAACTGTCTAGGCCTACATAAATTAAATAAATAAATAACTAGTAAAATTCCTTATATTATTATTTTGATTGCTTCAATCCCTCTTAACAAACATTGTAACACAACCAAACTTTACAATATTAAGTGAACAAAAGATTAAATCATTTTACTGGACATATTTTGAAGAGCATTCAGACATATTATATTATACTCGCCCACGATAATATTATTAACCAATCATAGCTTAATGCCAGGAAAGGTTTCTAAATTATACTAGAATAAATAATTAATTGAAGCGAGGAGTTCTAGTAAATGATTTACTACTGCATTGCAATTTCATTACAAATATACTTTAGTTAAAGAGTTAATATTAAAAATTATGTATACTGAAGTTTTTACAATAAAAGTTAATAAATATTCGATTTCTTAATTAATTCTATATAATCGTAAATCTTATGTATCGTAATATATTTATATGAATTTAGTTTTTCGATATTAATATGTAGTATATAGGAAAGTACAGGTGTGTATTATAGATATAAAAAAATCGTATAAAAGGTATTCCCGCAGTTAATAATAGGGATTCAAGATAAAGCTTTAAGATTTGTTAATAACACGGCGAAGTTTCATTAACTCTATTATCCACTGTCAGAAAATAGGAAAGTAAGAGGAAAGTAGATAGATATATAATTTTTAGAAGGTAGTTAGTAGTGAGTACTCGTAGCATCATTTAGTTTAAATAAAAATTTAGTTATTTTTTGATTAAATTAACAACGTCAATTGTTGGGTATGTCCGTTAGAAAAGAAATATTCAAGTCAGTAATATATAATCGTAGTCAAGAAATTCGTTGATTTAAATAGTGATAAGTACTTATTTTAAATTTTTATAATAATAACCAAACAAATATATTATTTAAACTGGAATTTAATGATAAATTCGCCTCTGTATTTACACGCATATTATATTCTTTTTTGAATTGAGAAAAATACATGCTCTTTGAGTTTCCGAGGATATGTGACAACGAGATAATATAATATCATTATTAGATTTATAAGCTCAGTGATAGTCTTTTATTCGTAAAAGTAGAAGTTATTAAATAAATCTACAATATATTTTACAATATAACTCTATATTATCTATTTAGTAAATAATGGAATTTCGGAAAGCAAGTAATGACAATATCATTTTGGTAATTGAATTAAATTTATCTTACTTTTAGTTTAATTGAATTTTTATTATCATAAGTGATGTACTGAGAGATTTTCTAAACGGTTGTTTCCAAATCTTCGGACACTATCTGGAAATGCTCTTGACCTGTAAACAAATAGAATGGTATGAGAAATCTATGCTTCAAATCGCCCCAAACTTCTACCCCTTTGTGCGACATACCTCTTTACATTAATAAATTTACTTTATTAGGTTTACCTAGGAAAAAATCTTGAAAAATGGTTATCATTGTTGAATGTATATTTTTGGTTTTATGGCATTCAAATTCTTTATAAATATAAATTTATAAAGAATAGAAAAAATTCGATCACAAGGCGGGACTCAAACCCGCATCCTTTCGCGCCATTCCGGGGCGGATGCCTGACCAACTCAGCCACTCGTGAAGTGGCGTAGGATGCGGGTTCGAGTCCCGCCTCGTGATCGAATTTTTTCTATTCTTTTTAAATTTATATGGTAATCATTTAAATTTTTTTTAGCTATATGGTCCATAATATTCTCTACAATATCAAAAAGATAGATACTTAAATATTCATTATATTCATTTAGATTTAAGAACAACATGGCGTGAGATATGCGGTCATTAAAATAGTTATATGAGGTTTTTTGCAAATATGATGATGAGTAAAGTTCACTGACCATGATATATTAATAAGATAGTATTATACTTACTTTCTAAGTACGCGGCAAGATCGTGATCATCTGCGCGTAAAGCGAGATGTCTCGGGGTCAGGCCAGCGTGGTCCTGCCGCGTCAGCGACGCTCCTCCAGCCACCAACATGCAGCAGATCGCTCGTCGCTTATACGTAGCCGCCTTGTGTAAGGCCGTTTGCCCCTTTTCATTGTCACTCATATTCAAAATAGCCGAGGGAGCGCTCGCTATTAAATATTTCACGATCTCCCTATTTCCATAGCGCGCGGCTATGTGCAAAGCGGTCTGGCCAGTCGCGTCGATCGAGAGCAGGGAATAGCCCGCCGTATGCAGATCCCTAAGCTATACACAAAAAAGAATCTTACATATAACACACGCTATAAAACATGTAAGATGCTATAAAAATATTGTTATACGCACCATTTTCAAGTCGCCGACTTTCGCCGCTTTGAGAAGTGATTCAGATGTTTTTTCCAATAAATTTCTGGAACAATATTCGTGTTTTATTTTTTGTTTGCTGTTGGTTGTGATCCAGTCAAGAGAGGAATTTCACAGAAGGAATTCTCCAACTTCTATCTCCCAATATTATTACTGTACTAGCTGTTTACCTACTGCTCTGGCTCTGTAGCAACTAATCTAAAAATTACGAAGAAATTAGTTTAGCACGATTGCTATTATAATATGTAGGAAGTATGTAGGTATTTTATTAATTATTAAAACATATATCACCTACATATCTACTGCCGTATGTTGTACATGCATAAATGTAATGTTAAAAGTGTTTTTATCAAAATCAGAAACTAGCCATTCGCTTTATATAAAATGCATACCATTATTATCTATAATATAATGAAAAAAATGTTAATAAATTAATTTGTCACATTTTAAAAGAAAAATAGTAAATACTATAGTCGAGCCAATTTAATAGGCAACATTTGACGTCTATCAATTTTATCTTCGAAGAGAGGTAACCTGCTTAAAAACATCGATTAAAGTGAATTAATCGATACGGATTTGAAACATTTGTCAATCGAATTTATTAATTTATGATGATTTTTATTCACAAGTAATCAATGCATTCGATTCTAGATGTCAGATTTCGATTTTTAGAGTAACGTCTCTGGTATTTAAAAAGAAAAAAGGTTTATTGACACAAAATTGTAGCGACGTCAGTTCTTCAATTCAGAAATTGTTTATTATGTTTAGTATGGTTTATCAGTAAAATGAAATCTTAAAATTACTTGTATCGGTCATTATTATTATAAACTAGCTGGTGCGTTGTGCGCGGGCTGCAAGCAGCCCGCGAGCCCCTTTTGCCCCTGGGTTGAAGCAATAGGGCAGTCATTAGAAAATGTGTTAGAATTCCCAGTCCATTTGTAATTTTCTGTTAACAGCGATTCCACAGTCAATCGGAAGTGCTTATAAATTCCCAATTCAAATATTATCTATTCTGGAATGCTGTCGACCTTCGAGGGTGCGTTGTGCGCGGGCTGCAAGCAGCCCGCGAAGCATCCCAGGGCAGAAATCTTCAGTCATTTGAAAATGCATTAAAATTCCCCGTCAATTTTCTATTATCTGCTAACAGCGATTCCACAGTCAATCGGAAGTGCTTATAAATTTCAAATACAAAAATTTTCTATTCAGGGGGGCGGTTCACCTTCGAGGGTGCGTGGTGCGCGAGCTGCAAGCAGCTCGCGGATCATCCCAGGGCAGAAATCTTCAGTCATTTGAAAATGCATTCGATTTTCCTTTCCATTTGTAACATCTGCTAACAGCGATTCTATAGTCAGTCGAAACTGCTTATAAATTACTTATTCAAATATTGGTAAAATTTTTGAAACGTCTTATCGATAGCGGGCAGTGACTTTTTATAATAAACTGTTCAAGAGTTAACCTAACACGCTCGTCGCTTCGCTCCTCGCTACCTATTTGAATATTTAGGCCGGCCGCTGCCGCGACTCGCTCGCTTCGCTCGCTTGGCTCGTGCGATAGGTAGTTCAAAAGTTAACCTAACTCGCTCGTCGCTTCGCTCCTCGCCTATTTGAATATTTACGGCGGCCGCTGACGTGACTTGCTCGCTTCGCTCGCTTGGTTAGTGCGGTAGTTCAAAAGTTAACCTAACTCGCTCGTCGCTTCGCTCCTCGCTACTTCTTTGAATGTTTACGCCGGCCGCTGACATGACTTGCTCGCTTCGCTCGCTTGGCTAGTGCAGTAGTTCAAAAGTTAACCTAACTCGCTCGTCGCTTCGCTCCTCGCTACTTCTTTGAAAATTTACGCCGGCCGCTGACGTGACTCGCTCGCTTCGCTCGCTTGACTCGTACGGTAATTCAAAAGTTAACCCAATACGCTCGTCGCTTCGCTCCTCGCCACCTATTTAAATATTTACGCTGGCCGCTGCCGTGACTCGCTCGCTTCGCTCGCTTGGCTCGTGCGGTAGTTCAAAAGTTAATAAATATTTTCTACTCCGGGAGGCTGTCAACCCTCGAAGTTGCGGGCAGCAAGCAGCCCGCGGTACCGTCTTTTGCCGATGCTATTCAATTACCCTTCCTACTATGGAAATTTCCATACAAAATTTTCGAAAAAACAAAATTTCGCTTTTTACCAAAAATTATTATATGCCTGAAAGCGGACCAGGTTTTGAAGCATTTTTTACTTCGGTGACCCCGACCTAAGTGCCACCGGTTCAGAGAGCCGTTGAATTTCGTGATGTATGGAAAATGGAAACCAGGGGTCGGAGAGAGATTCTGAGTATGCAGTTTTGTAAATATGGCCGATCAGAGCACAAAAATCAATTTTCAGGCCGATCGTAAAGTAACCGGCGCCACCATCTTGCTTTGAAAAATTGGCCATTTTTGAAAAAAAAAATGGCGTCCAATTTGAAATTCATCGATTGCCCTGGTAGCGCCCCATCTTCCTGATCATTTTTTAGTTCTACACCCCCCACCTATCTCGCGCCGTTTGGGAGAGCCGTCGAATTTCGCGTTGTATGAAACTCGGAAACCAGCAGTGGAAATTCAATTATGAGTATCCCACCTTAATGTGCGGCTCGATTAAAGCCCCTGTGCCAAGTTTCAGCGCGATCGGCCCAGCAATGGCCGTTTTAGAAATTGTATGGCGGCGGCCATTTTTTCCGCCATTTTGAATTTTTTTCACTATCTGTGGTAATTGCTCGAGGTCTACTCCAAGTTTAGTTCGAGCACCCCAGATGTAGCTGCTACCGTTTGCGCGGGCCGTTGACCGTCTTCGAGAGATGAAGGAAAGTTTAAGATTTCGGATTTTTCTGGATATCCTGGGAGCTGGGCGAGTACGAACATGGTGTGAGTGTATTTCCGCGATGCGCCACCTCGTCTAAATTTACGTTTTTATGTTTGCGCCAAAAATGGAAAAATTCCAAAATCGAGCGTCCCACTATGGCTCCCTGGTAGCGTCCTAGGGTGGTGATCATTTTTAGTTCCGGCACCCCCCACCCAACTCGCACCGTTTCCGCGGGCCGTTGGATTTTACGTTGTATGGAAGTTGGAAACGGGGGCCCGGAGCCACTCGAACGGGGCACCGATCGATTCGCCGGCTCGCACAGAGCACGTGTGCCAAATTTGAGACGTAAGGATTCATAAACGGCGATTTTGGCAAAGTACGGCGGCCATCTTGTTTTCGCGAAAATCCCCATTTTTCCACCTCCCCTGGTAATCGCCACCAGTTCCGAGCATTTTTTGTTCAGACACCCCCCCTCCAGGTACCACCGTTTTTGCGCACCTCCAGGGGTCCACTTGGTTTTCGAAGATGTTCGAGATCGCTATATTTTTCCGGTGGTCACTGGGAGCACCTCTACACGATCACGTCAAAATCCCCCCAACTTTCCACGTAGTTTCCGAGAAACCCGATGTCAGTCAGTCAGTGAGTGAGTGGTAGTGTAGCTTTATATATATATGACTAGCTGGTGCGTTGTGCGCGGGCTGCAAGCAGCCCGCGAGCCCCTTTTGCCCCTGGGTTGAAGCAATAGGGCAGTCATTAGAAAATGTGTTAGAATTCCTAGTCCATTTGTAATTTTCTGCTAACAGCGATTCCACAGTCAATCGGAAGTGCTTATAAATTCCCAATTCAAATATTTTCTATTCTGGAATGCTGTCGACCTTCGAGGGTGCGTTGTGCGCGGGCTGCAAGCAGCCCGCGAGCCTCTTTTGCCCCTGAGTTGAAGCAAAAGGGCAGTCATTTGAAAATAAATTCGAATTTTCTGTCCATTTGTTACATCTGCTAACAGCGATTCTACAGTCAGTCGGTAATGCTTATAAATTCCCCATTCAAGTATTTTCTATTCCGGGGGGCGGTTCACCATCGAGGGTGCGTGGTGCGCGAGCTGCAAGCAGCTCGCGGCTCATCCCAGGGCAGAAAGCTTCAGTCATTTGAAAATGCATTCAAATTTCCTATCCATTTGTTACATCTCCTAACAGCGATTCTACAGTCAGTCGGTAATGCTTATAAATTCCCCATTCAAGTATTTTCCACTCCGGGAGGCTGTCCACCTTCGAGGGAGCGTAGTGCGCGGGCTGCAAGCAGCCCGCGAAGCATCCCAGGGCAGAAATCTTCAGTCATATGAAAATGCATTAAAATTCCCCGTCAATTTGCTTTTATCTGCTAACAGCGATTCTACAGTCAGTCGTTAATGCTTATAAATTCCCCATTCAAGTATTTTACACTCCGGGAGGCTGTCCACCTTCGAGGGAGCGTAGTGCGCGGGCTGCAAGCAGCCCGCGAAGCATCCCAGGGCAGAAATCTTCAGTCATTTGAAAATGCATTCTAATTTCGTATCCATTTGTTATTACATCTCCTAACAGCGATTCTACAGTCAGTCGGTAATGCTTATAAATTCCCCATTCAAATATTTTCTATTCCGGGGGGCTGTCCACCTTCGAGGTTGCGTGGTGCGCGAGCTGCAAGCAGCTCGCGGCTCATCCCAGGGCAGAAATCTTCAGTCATTTGAAAATGCATTCAAATTTCCTTTCCATTTGTAACATCTGCTAACAGCGATTCTACAGTCAGTCGAAACTGCTTATAAATTACTTATTCAAATGTTGTTAAATTTTTGAAACGTCTTATCGATAGCGGGCAGTGACTTTTCATAATAAACTGTTCAAGAGTTAACCTAACACGCTCGTCGCTTCGCTCCTCGCTACCTATTTGAATATTTAGGCCGGCCGCTGCCGCGACTCGCTCGCTTCGCTCGCTTGGCTCGTGCGATTGGTAGTTCAAAAGTTAACCTAACACGCTCGTCGCTTCGCTCCTCGCTACCTATTTGAATATTTAGGCCGGCCGCTGCCGTGACTCGCTCGCTTCGCTCGCATGGCTCGTGTGGTAGTTCAAAAGTTAACCTTACACGCTCGTCGCTTCGCTCCTCGCTACCTAAACTGCTTATAAATTACTTATTCAAATATTGGTAAAATTTTTGAAACGTCTTATCGATAGCGGGCAGTGACTTTTCATAATAAACTGTTCAAGAGTTAACCTAACACGCTCGTCGCTTCGCTCCTCGCTACCTATTTGAATATTTAGGCCGGCCGCTGCCGCAACTCGCGCGCTTCGCTCGCTTGTCTCGTGCGGTAGGTAGTTCATAAGTTAACCTAACACGCTCGTCGCTTCGCTCCTCGCTACCTATTTGAATATTTAGGCCGGCCATTGACGCGACTCGCTCGCTTCGCTCGCTTGGCTCGTGCGGTAAGTAGTTCAAAAGTTAACCTAACACGCTCGTCGCTTCGCTCCTCGCTACCTATTTGAATATTTACGCTGGCCGCTGCCGTGACTCGCTCGCTTCGCTCGCTTGGCTCGTGCGGTAGTTCAAAAGTTAATAAATATTTTCTACTCCGGGAGGCTGTCAACCCTCGAAGTTGCGCGGTGCGCGGGCAGCAAGCAGCCCGCGGTTCCGTCTTTTGCCGATGCTATTCAATTACCCTTCCTACTATGGAAATTTCCATACAAAATTTTCGAAAAAAAAATTTCGCTTTTTAGCAAAAATTTTTATGTGCCTGGAAGCGGACCAAGTTTTAAACATTTTTTACCTTGGTGACCCCAACCTAAGTGCCACCAGTTCAGAGAGCCGTTGAATTTCGTGATGTATGGAAAATGGAAACCGGGGGTCTGAGAGAAATTCTGAGTATGCAGTTTTGTAAATCTGACCAATCAGAGCACAGAAGTCAATTTTCAGACCGATCGTGACGGAACCGGCGCCACCATCTTGCTTTGAAAAATTGGCCATTTTTTGAAAAAAAATTACGTCCAATTTGAAATTTCTCGATTGCCCTGGTAGCACCCCATCTTCCTGATCATTTTTTAGTTCTACACCCCCCACCTATCTTGCGCCGTTTCAGAGAGCCGTCGAATTTTGCGTTGTATGAAACTCGGAAACCAGCGATGGAAACTCGATTATGAGTATGCCAACTCAATGTGAGGCTCGATTAAAGCCCCTGCGCCAAGTTTCAGCGTGATCGGCCCAGCGATGGCCGTTTTAGAATTTGTATGGCGGCGGCCATTTTTTCCGCCATTTTGAATTTTTTTCACTATCTGTGGTAATTGCTCGAGGTCTACTACAAGTTTAGTTTGAGCACCCCAGATGTAGCTGCTACCGTTTGCGCGGGCCGTTGACCGTCTCCGCGGGCTGTGAGAAAGTTCAAGATTTCGGATTTTTCTGGATATCCTGGGAGCTGGGCGAGTATGAATGCGTCATTGGTTTATTTCTCTATTGCACCACCTCGTCTAAATTTACGTTTTTATGTTTGCGCCAAAAATGGAAAAATTCCAAAATCGAGCGTCCCACTATGGCTCCCTGGTAGCGTCCCAGGGTGGTGATCATTTTTAGTTCGGGGACCCCCCACCCAACTCGCACCGTTTCCGCGGGCCGTTGGATTTTCCAATGTATGAAAGTCGGAAACCGAGGCCCGGAGCCACTCGAACGGGGCACCGATCGATTCGCCGGCTCGAACAGAGCACGTGTGCCAAATTTGAGACGTAAGGATTCATAAACGGCGATTTTGGCAAAGTACGGCGGCCATCTTGTTTTCGCGAAAATCCCCATTTTTCCACCACCCCTGGTAATCGCCACCAGTTCCGAGCATTTTTTGTTCAGACACCCCCCCTCCAGATATCACCGTTATTGCGCACCTCCAGGGGTCCACTCTCTTGTCCAGGGTGTTGGAGATGTCAATATTTTTCCGGTGGTCACTCGGCGCACCTCTACACGGTCACGTCGAAATCCCCCCAACTTTCCGCGTAGTTTCCGAGAAACCCGATGTCAGTCAGTCAGTGAGTGGTAGTGTAGCTTTATATATTATAATAACTAGCTGGTGCGTTGTGCGCGGGCTGCAAGCAGCCCGCGAGCCCCTTTTGCCCCTGGGTTGAAGCTATAGGGCAGTCATTTGAAAATATATTCGAATTTTCTGTGCATTTGTTACATCTGCTAACAGCGATTCTACAATCAGTCGGTAATGCTTATAAATTCCCAATTCAAATATTTTCTATTCTGGAATGCTGTCGACCTTCGAAGGTGCGTTGTGCGCGGGCTGCAAGCAGCCCGCGAGCCCCTTTTGCCCCTGGGTTGAAGCAATAGGGCAGTCATTTGAAAATAAATTCGAATTTTCTGTCCATTTGTAACATCTGCTAACAGCGATTCTACAGTCAGTCGGTAATGCTTATAAATTCCCCATTCAAGTATTTTCCACTCCGGGAGGCTGTCCACCTTCGAGGGAGCGTAGTGCGCGGGCTGCAAGCAGCCCGCGAAGCATCCCAGGGCAGAAATCTTCAGTCATTTGAAAATGCATTAAAATTCCCCGTAAATTTGCTATTATCTGCAAACAGCGATTCCACAGTCAATCGGAAGTGCTTTTAAATTTCAAATTCAAATATTTTATATTCCGGGGGGCGGTTCACCTTCGAGGGTGCGTGGTGCGCGAGCTGCAAGCAGCTCGCGGCTCATCCCAGGGCAGAAATCTTCAGTCATTTTAAAATGCATTCGAATTTCCTTTCCAATTGTAACATCTGCTAACAGCGATTCTACAGTCAGTCGAAACTGCTTATAAATTCCCCATTCAAATATTTTCTATTCCGGGGGTATCCACCATCGAGGGTGCGTGGTGCGCGGGCTGCAAGCAGCCCGCGGTACATCCCAGGGACAAAAATCTTCAGTCATTTGAAAATGCGTTAAAATTCCCTGTCAATTTGTTATTATCTGCTAACAGCGATTCCACAGTCAATCGAAGTGCTTATAAATTCCCCATTCAAATATTTTCTATTCCGGGGGGCTGTTCACCTTCGAGGACGCGCGGTGCGCGAGCTGCAAGCAGCTCGCGGCTCATCCCAGAGCAGAAATCTTCAGTCATTTGAAAATGCATTCGAATTTCCTATCCATTTGTTACATCTGCTAACAGCGATTCTACAGTCAGTCGAAACTGCTTATAAATTACTTATTCAAATATTGGTTAAATTTTTGAAACGTGATCCCGAATTTTATTTTTTTGATGTGTCTAATCAATAGCGGTGACTTTTCATAATAAACTGTTCAAGACAATAAATGTGTGAAGATGTATAAAACATATTGAAAACTTCAAGTCATCATTAGTAGCGTCGTTTAATAATTAATTAGTTACTACATATTATTTAGTTGTGTTATTCACTATATAGGTTTGAAGTCGGTGCCAAGCATAAGCACTTATTAAACTACGCTATTTTTTGATACAAGAACTACGATTATTTCGATACAAGAACTACCTACTTGCAATTCAATTACATTATTCGCAATACAAAAAATTGGCTATTTTCGATACAAAAACTACACTACTCTTGGTGTAAGTCCTACGCTTATAAAGCGTGAACGATTGGCTCATTCACTCAATAAATGTGTGAAGATGAATATATTATTACGTATTGAAAACTTCAGTCTTTTTAGTAGCTTCGTTTAAAATCAAAATCATTATGTTTTCGGCACTAAAAATAAGAACCTACTTTTCCGTTTTTGAAGTCGGTTTTTTTAACGTAGTTTTAATAGTTTTTAACCTACGTAGTTTTTTTGTTTGAGTGGGAATCGCCCTAAAGTCGCTTCTGTTCAAGAGTTTACTTAACACGCTCGTCGCTTAATCGCTCCTCGCTACCTATTTGAATATTTACGCCGGCCGCTGACGTGACTTGCTCGCTTCGCTCGCTTGGCTAGTGCAGTAGTTCAAAAGTTAACCTAACTCGCTCGTCGCTTCGCTCCTCGCTACTTCTTTGAATATTTACGCCGGCCGCTGACGTGACTTGCTCGCTTCGCTCGCTTGGCTAGTGCAGTAGTTCAAAAGTTAACCTAACTCGCTCGTCGCTTCGCTCCTCGCTCTTTCTTTCAATATTTACGCCGGCTGCTGACGTGACTTGCTCGCTTCGCTCGCTTGGCTAGTGCAGTAGTTCAAAAGTTAACCTTACTCGCTCGTCGCTTCGCTCCTCGCTACTTCTTTGAATTTTTACGCCGGCCGCTGACGTGACTTGCTCGCTTCGCTCGCTTGGCTAGTGCAGTAGTTCAAAAGTTAACCTAACTCGCTCGTCGCTTCGCTCCTCGCTACCTATTTGAATATTTATGCCGGCCGCTGCCGCGACTCGCTCGCTTCGCTCGCTTGGCTCGTGCGGTAGGTAGTTCATAAGTTAACCTAACACGCTCGTCGCTTCGCTCCTCGCTACCTATTTGAATATTTACGCTGGTCGCTGCCGTGACTCGCTCGCTTCGCTCGCTTGGCTCGTGCGGTAGGTAGTTCAAAAGTTAACCTTACACGCTCGTCGCTTCGCTCCTCGCTACCTATTTGAATATTTAGGCCGGCCGCTGCCGCAACTCGCTCGCTTCGCTCGCTTGGCTCGTGCGATAGGTAGTTCATAAGTTAATAAATATTTTCTACTCCGGGAGGCTGTCAACCCTCGAAGTAGCGCGGTGCGCGGGCAGCAAGCAGCCCGCGGCGCCGTCCTTTGCCGTTGCTATTCAATCACCCTTCCTACTATGGATATTTCCATACAAAATTTTCGAAAAAAAAAATTTCGCATTTTACCAAAAAAATTTATATGCCTGGAAGCGGACCAGGTTTTGAAGTATTTTTTACTTCGGCGACCCCGACCTACCTGTCACCGGTTCAGAGAGCCGTTGAATTTCGTGATGTATGGAAAATGGAAACCGGGGGTCGGAGAGAAATTCTGAGTATGCAGTTTTGTAAATCTGGCCGATTAAAGCACAGAAGTCAATTTTCAGACCGATCGTAAAGTAACCGGCGCCACCATCTTGCTTTGAAAAATTGGCCATTTTTGAAAAAAAAATTGCGTCCAATTTGAAATTTCTCGATTGCCCTGGTAGCGCCCCATCTTCCTGATCATTTTTTAGTTCTACACCCCCCACCTATCTCGCGCCGTTTCGGAGAGCCGTCGAATTTCGCGTTGTATGAAACTCGGAAACCAGCGATGGAAACTCGATTATGAGTATGCCACCTCAATGTGCGGCTCGATTAAAGCCCCTGTGCCAAGTTTCAGCGCGATCACACCAGCGATGGCCGTTTTAGAATTTGTATGGCGGCGGCCATTTTTTCCGCCATTTTGAATTTTTTTCACTATCTGTGGTAATTGCTCGAGGTCTACTCCAACTTTAGTTTGAGCACCCCAGATGTAGCTGCTACCGTTTGCGCGGGCCGTTGACCGTCTTGGAGAGATGAGGGAAAGTTTAAGATTTCGGATTTTTCTGGATATCCTGGGAGCTGGACGAGTACGAATGCGTCATTGGTGTATTTCTCCGTCGTGCCACCTCGTCTAAATTTACGTTTTTATGTTTGCGCCAAAAATGGAAAAATTCCAAAATCGAGCGTCCCACTGTGGCTCCCTGGTAGCGTCCCAGGGTGGTGATCATTTTTAGTTCCGGGCCCCCCAACCCAACTCGCACCGTTTCCGCAGGCCGTTGGAGTTTACGTTGTATGGAAGTTGGAAACGGGGGCCCGGAGCCACTCGAACGGGGCACCGATCGATTCACCAGCTCGAACAGAGCACGTGTGCCAAATTTGGGACGTAAGGATTCATAAACGGCGATTTTGGCAAAGTACGGCGGCCATCTTGTTTTCGCGAAAATCCCCATTTTTCCACCACCCCTGGTAATCGCCACCAGTTCCTAGCATTTTTTGTTCAGACACTCCCCCTCCAAGTGCCACCGTTTCTGCGCACCACCAGGGGTCCACTCGGTATTCGAAGGTGATCGAGATCGCTATATTTTTCCTCTGGTCACTCGGCGCACCTCTACACGATCACGTCGAAATCCCCCCCACTTTCCACTTAGTTTCCGAGAAAAGCGATGTCAGTGAGTGAGTGAGTGGTAGTGTAGCTTTATATATTATAATATGTAATCATAATTGAAAAAAGTTAAGCAAATGTGCAGTTCTAACAAAACGAAATATCATGTTATTCTATGTCGTCGTTACTAGGTTACGTTGTTGAATTTTGTTGAACTGTCAAATGTTGCCTATTAAAATGGCTCTACTATAAATACAATATAAAGCTCTAGTTTTATAGTCTATGGTAAAAAATTGTAAATATTTAAAATACCTACAAAAAATTACTAGTTATAGTTTTTATAGACTCAGCCGTACAAATCTACTTTCTATATAACAGTGAAGATGGTGCTCAATCTCACCTACAGCC
The DNA here is from genome assembly GCF_905220415.1 of Colias croceus. Classification (NCBI taxonomy): domain Eukaryota; kingdom Metazoa; phylum Arthropoda; class Insecta; order Lepidoptera; family Pieridae; genus Colias; species Colias croceus. The sequence goes on along the minus strand of NC_059541.1, from coordinate 5,512,273 downwards.
AAATACTTCTTGTTCAAGTCCAAATAATTTGTCATGTATGCTGCATGCGATAGAAGAAAGAGTGCACATTAAGGAAACAGATTTTTTATACGTGCCAAAAAGGTCTAGTGAAAATAATAAAAAAACAAAATAAAAATAAACTGTAAACATCGAATAAACAGATAGATTAAATAAATGGATAAAATGCAGATTCTACTTGATTACGCTTCTAAAATGAAATATGTACTGTCTATTGCTTAAAGGAAAACCTTAAGCAAACTGATAAAATATTTTGACACGGGTAGGTGTCACTTGTGAATTATTAAGTACAACCTCTATCAAATACGAACTTTTGTACAACTAAAAGCCATCAGAGGTGAGGTGTCATAGGAGACCTTTTGTGATTACTCCAAGATTTCTCTGTTAAATAACATATCATAAAAGGGAATATTTTGATAATAATATTTAATGTTTAATGAGTATAACCTAGGTTATATTTGTCTATGGTATAACTAAAAATAAAATGTTTTATAGTAAATCTTTAGTAAATCATAAAGTTCATGCCGATAAATTACTCAACAATAAATGACTATCAGCAACAAAAATGTGTTAATTTTGCAGCAAAAATTTGGTAACCATGCCACAAGACGTAAAAAACTTACGTTTTGAATTTCGCAAGTGACTCTTGAGATGCTTGGCCATCTTTGGTCGTTGGACTTGTACATAATGGGGGAGAATTGGAATCTTGTGACACTCTCGGTACTGATAGCTTGGGCGAAAGAGAAGACTTGGAAGTGGGCGTGGCAGTGGCGGCGGCAGACGGTGGTGTTTGTGGAGTTGCCACTTCTTCTGACGTCCGCGCTGGACTGCCAAAGCCGGATTCGCTGTTCATCATTTCGTTTTGAGTCTTAACCTTCATGAATGCATCGGGGTGACTTTTAAAGCATGGCGAATGATGAGAGACTAAATTTTCATAGGTATTTGGCGCATATATAAGGATGATAATAATTATAATCTATCCAAATTCACTCTAGTGAACACTCTCATCAAAGGTTTATTCCCAAAGGCGCGATTGGTTTCTTCAATACTGAGGTAAATCCAACTAATCCTTCACTAATTGCTTTATTTCAAGGATTTATAAAATGAAGAGCAGATATAATTAACTAGGCTTTGAGAATTTCTTAATTCGTACTAATGATAAGGATAAATTATTTAAACAAATATAAAATGTTTCAGACAAAAATAAATCTGAAATAAAATTAGTTAAACTGAAATTCGAAAATGGTTTGTACCAATGTTCAATGTTTCACTGTTATATAGGTGATCTTCTAGCATAGCTTACAAAAATCAAATCAGGAGCAGATTATATCGCAAGAGCAATATCGACAAATAAATCTAATTACCTTGCATGTGATTCTGGCACATCCAATGAGACTCCAGCGCTCGGTGTATCGCCGCTCTGCGATATATCAAGAGACACTGAGAGTCCCGTAGTGGTGTCCAGTGACACCGACGGTCCTGTGCGGTCCAACGATGCCGTAGCAGTTGTTTCAGGGTGAGCTGTTGTCTCCGTGTCCGGTGTAAGAGGCGCCGCGTCCAGAATGTAAATGTTTTCATGTCCGATATCCATTGGATAGTGGAGATTCTCTTGAGCCTTATCAATACGGAAGAACCTTTCCGCTGTAACGGCTGCAATTTAGATATATTTATTTTCACTTTACAAAGTTTTAATTGCACTGGTCACTAAAATGAAGATACAGCTTCCTGGGTAATATTTTTCTATATGTAATTAATATAATATGACGTTAGTGAGTGATTTGTTTTGTATGAGGTTTATTTTAAATAAAATACAATGATTAAATAATTATGCTAATATTTCGTGACTGAATGGTAAAAATATAATTGGAGTAGGAAACTCACAATCGACGAACCACCAATCGACGATGTTCGAGTAGGCTTGAGATTCTTTGATCATATTCTGAACAAGGTTTCGCATTTGCTCTAAATCGGTTGCCGGATTTACTTCCAAGGTGCCTATCCGTTCGGCTGTAAACATATTTTAAATATAAATGTTCCAAATAACACAAGTATTTTATTTATATGTATCACAACCCTTTACCTAGAATCATTAAAATGTTGATACAGTTTATTTACTAACAAAGTGGCTTTTAATTATTCATGTAAGTATTATTATCTATCGTACCAATAATTCGTATTATACATTTTTACGTGTAACAAAACCATTTATCCCAACTTGGCACACATGTACTGAATAAATAATGAACGTGAGGCTGCAGTAAATTACTTTCGCATCACACGTACTTTTCGACTAATAAATGTTCGATCTTAATTTACGGCACAATAATAAATAATGTATTAAACGCCTCGCCCGTTCTTACGGATTATTTATATTTTCATTTTACGTATTCTGAGGTAAACATTATAAGACGTTTACGGCAGCGGATTTTATATGGCGATTAGGTAGAGTTCAGATTTTGTTCACATAAAATATTGTTTTTCAAGACAAATAGATTTATAAAACAATAGATTTATATTTCATTATATTGTACGTATATACCATAATGTAATTAAAGTGATTCGATAAATTCAATTAGGTTTCTGTTATCTAAATTTGAAATCTGTGCCAATTTAAGTCGAATGAAGCCTTAGTAAATATCGTTGTTATTTGCTTCCGTAAATATGCCTAGTACACGTTAAATATAGCCGCAATAAAAAGGAGAATGAATGTTCACCTGCTTTAGCCAACAATTCCTTGTCGTAGTGGTGGCGCTCGTAATCAGCCATAGTTATGAGATTCACAGTAAACGTCAATTTGTCCAACGTTGCTAAGCTAAGGAAAAAGAAAGCACCAGCTTGTTTAGTTTGAACGTTTTTACTAGAAATTTATTTGAAAAGTATGCCTATATCTTAGGCCTATATTATGTTCCATGGTTAGAATATTAAAATGTGCATTTGTATTTTTAATAATAGAAATAATATCAAATAAATTTTCTTTTTGATTGTGACAAAAAGGCAAAATAACAATAGGTAAAGAATATTAACTTCTTGTATATAAAACTAATTAAAGTAAATTGATTTACTATAATATAGAGATATTGATATCTCTTCAATAAATTATGATCTAGATTAAATTGTAATAATGGCTTAATCACACATAATTACTCCCATAATAAATTTTCCCATCATTCTTTAAAGAATTTATTGGGTGATTAAAATCCACTCTAAAGAATCTTGTGACGATGTAAAAGAATAAATTTAAACTGCTGCTCCAGTCCGTTTCCCTACTTAAACAAGAATTGGCCGGAGCGAAATAAAACCCTCTTACAGGAAATTGGCGTTTAGCAGAACATTCTTTTGTTGCAGTTCACGGTGTTGGTATTGTATAAAATTTATTAACTAAATTGTAGACGCAAAACCGATAAAATGTATGCTTTATCCGATTGCTTAGAAAAACCATTGGTGGAAAATTGTCATTTTTTTAGTAGGCTTAATAATTTTTGGAATGATTTTATTTCTTTTGCTGAATAGCAGTCAACGTTTTTCACTTTTACTCTCATAAAAATTACAAACTGAAGCCTTTTTTGTTCAAAAAATGTTTACCAATTAAATATTTGGACTATTCAAATTCACTATTTGAGGCAGGTAAAGCAAATAGTAGCTCCATTTTGTTATCAATACATTAGCACTCACAATACATTAAAAGCAAACGAATTCTAAATTGTAACAATTGATTAGTATTGTAAACAATATACAAAATGCGGAAGTAAATTGAATAAAATAATTTAAACTCTATCCATTTCCATATTAGCTATTTCAAAGAACAATGATTAAGAGAGGTTTCAATAATTTCTAAAATAAATTGAGGATGATTTATCCAATATCCACGCCTTGCAATTAGAAACGATCTAAATTGAATTCTATATCTGGAAAATACTTATTGGGTATTTACGTTAAAAAAAAAAAAAAAAAAAACACCCGCGTGGACGAACTTAATCGTAATTAACAAGGGTAATTGATTGTACTTACGGTGCCAGCACCCTTCCCGGTTTCTTCTTGGCAAGCATTATAGCCTGATTCAGAATGGATAGTGTAATCACTGACGGTGCAAGCCTACAAGCCTCGCCATCCACTTGCATGGGTATCACTTTGGTTGTCACTATTTTCGCCGTCTTGCACTGAGTGATACACGTGCCATGACCACCCGCTTGTAATAATGGCTACAACAAACAGAGTTTATAGTATTGCTATTCTGAAAGTTGTGGCCTTACCATGAATTAATACCTGTAGGTATTAAGGGGCTTCTTTTTCACGTGACAGTTGCAGTGCTATAATTAATTAGTAGTTCATTTGTTGACGTAACGTCGGCTAATGTTATACAGTTATATATTACATTTATAAATTGTATATTTTATTAAATATAGTTTCATGAAATTAATAATTAATAACATAATATTATTAGTAACACAATCTACAATCTAAACAGGTACTCACCAGTTGGTATGTGGTTAATCCTACTACTTCGATTAATCCATCTTCGGTCGAGGGTTCAGAGGCGCCCATAGATTTATTCCAGGGATGAGTTCCTCCTCCATAACTATCAAGTATAATTATGTCAATTATATACAATAATAAAAGAATAGATTAACAAGAATCACAAAAATAATCGAAACACACCTTGGAATGTTTAAAAAGACAATGGCGTGAACTTTATGTTCCCTTAAAACAGGAGTAAGGTCTTTTCCATCGCACTCTAAAGTAACAAAATCTGCTAAACCCTTCCATTTCCGTTGCATGAGATCTTTTCCGCCCGCTGTTCCGTAAAACAGCTTATTTCGTATTCGAGAGTTGAATTTTTCTGGATGCGCCTCTGGAAACAAATCGAGCAAATTAGCCTTTTCAGTATGAAGAAGCAATTTTCAAAGTTTGCGTCAACAATTCATTTTATTCAGAGCACGGTTGCGAAACGAATAACTTTATTATCTGACAACAACACTTAGAGCATGAGAATAAACAATTACATAAATTAATGAAAACAACACGATTTCTATAGACTTAAATGTGAAGAATGTTTACTGTAATACACGCTAAAAAGAGCGTGTATTACATATAGTAAACAATAAACATATACTTATTTTAATACCTATAATGAAATAACTTTTCATTATATTAAAATATAGCTTTACCACTTTTTATTTAACATAATGGAGCTTTTTTATACCAGATTATACCAATTCCATATATTCACGTAGGTACATACATAAATATGCATAAATATTTAATTTTAATGTTATTTTACCAAGGTTAAATAAATGGGTATCTCGACTATAAAGCTTTTGTAATCATTGGCATACAATGCAAAAAAGGAAAACCCGTCGTCTGGCTTACATAGTTATTAACTACATTCAATGGCTATCGTATTTTCCCTGCACAGTTCAAAGTGAAACTGAAACACAAATTTCCTTTTGATGTTACACTCACCTCTAGCCTCGTGAAATTCAAGAGCAATGTGAGCGTCGACTCCGAATGAAAAATAGTTGTTAACGACGTTAAGAGGCAGGTCCGCTTTAGCGTTGCTGGTGTCCTCGCCAGACGCCGCCGAATTAGGCTCCACTGTCAACTGCCATCGATCTAACAGCACGGTGTCACTTTCACCGATATGCGCCAGGATTTTCGATATTGGCTCATCTTCGTAACCCTGAAATGTATAAATACATAAGCATCCAAAAAGGTTATCACTTGTATGTTATAGGTGCTCATACACAAAACAAACTAAGAACTATTTTCATGATAGTTTTCAAATAATAATTGGTTATGTAAATGTTATATAACTTTTTATTGAAGACATTTCATTTAATGGCATCTTTATCTTTATAGTAATAGTTTTATGAATCATAAAATATTCACATTTACACGCGTAAAGTGAGTATTTACTCTTTATAATAAAAATAAAGGAAATATTATCGCGCTTCAGGCACTTGTTCGCTTCAGCGGAAATAAGCAAGCAAATATACAAATGAGGTCAAGAAAGACTCTTAATTATAATAATATGAGAAATTACTTTTCACAATTTCATACGTAAATAGCAAAGGTATTTGGTAATTATTTTTAATGATTAATGAAAATTGTACAACGAACGTTAAAAAGCTTAATTTGATATAACGTTATTCCTAGAACTGTTTGTTTAGTTTAGGTACCTTGTTTGAATTGTTAAATAAATAGTTACGAAACTACAGGAATTCTGTATCCCTTCTTACAAATTGTAAGTATTTATTATGAAACACTTGAACAAATCAGTGACATGAAATGGAAACATTTAAAGTATAAAACTAAAACTACATAGGTACTTTAAAGAGGATTACAAATTCGAAACGCGGCCGACAAAGCTCTGCCTTACTGCCTAGAATTGCGTCTCGAATTGAAATATACAAAGAAAGTTATGACAATAGGTAAATGTAGTACTCTGTACTATAATATTATTTCCCTTTTATAAAAGAAAGAAAAGGCAGGTGGAATAAATTTAAAATATACTTTGAGTTGAACATCGTCTAAAAAGAGCTGTAATATTATTACAGACATTAAAACATAAACATAAAATGAAATGATATAAAAATTATATTATGTAAATTTGAACCTTGGTAATATAAATTGTAAATACCCTGAAGGCAGCTTGGCCGCTCGGTGAATAGAAAAGCCTTACAAGGAAAATTTTGAATGACAGCATTGATAAAGCAAGCATTATTATCATTATGTATTTAAAGGTGTGTATTTTTTATAAAAATGTTATTACTTAAACTACCGTCTACCAACCTATCTTAACTACATCAAATTTTTACTAATGTATTAAAAATATTAATCGAAACGTTTATTTTTAACTCTTTCATAACTTATATCAAAGAGAACAATAAATTATAATAATATATTATTTTCAATTGTGATAAAACCGTTGTTACATAACACAGTATCGAAATAATGTCGTCATAAAGACCGATTCATTATTAAAACTTTGCAAATATTTATCTTCACTACAATTTTATTTACACGAGTAGGTAGTTCATTTAAATCGTCAATATAATTAACTGACGCTCAAACAATCATGCAAAAATTGCTAACAGAATATATTGTTTTCGTAAAAATTTACGATACTGTAATTTTACGCAGCGTTTATATTAAATTGTTTTAGCTCCTAAAGCTCCGTCAAAGAGCTTTTACAAATAATTGATTTTATACGGAATTGTATTAATAACAGGCTGTTGAGATTGTGCACTCGTTTTTATATAAAATAAAATAACATTGTGAGCAGAAAACAAAACAATAGTTAACAAAGCTAAAAATACACACCATAATATTACTTATAGAGAGTGCATTTTAAGAGGGTTTAAAGAATAAAATGCGAAACGAATATTGAAAAATGCCTTAGGGAGATTTCGCGATGAAAACATAAACCATTATATAAAATCCGTTGCTTTTAATCCCTCTATTTATCGTTTTACCTTGTCTATTTTTGAAGTCTTACATTTGCTTCAATTTTATTAAAGTTCTATACTACTCAGAACACATGTTATAATTGATATGAAATCTTATAAATGATAAGTATGTAGGTACCAATGACTTGGCTAAGTTTGATGTTATGTTTGCATTCGAAGAGGTTATTCTTGAAATTGATATTTTTGGTTTTATGGCATAAGAATGCTTTATAAATATAAATTTATAAAGAATAGGAAAAAATGGAGGTTATTCTTTACAAATTTATCATCGTGTCTGTTGCAGGCCTCAACGGTTGATATTGTTGTGCAATGGAACGAATACAATTTTTACTTTTTAAATTTTTACGGAACTTCCAAACTAAATACGACGAGAAAAATGAAATGGTAACATACGATGGAATCGGATTATTACAGAAACTAATTTCTGAAAAAGCAGAAACATTTCATATTCTTACCCATCCAGCTCTTTATATTTTTTTTTGTATTGGAAGTTAAAATTCATCATATTTGAATTCAAAATTTGATTTGAATGAAATATTGAAACAATCTTGAAATTGGGGATTTTTTAATTGGATTGAGGCTGAAGCGCTCGTGCTACGTTCAATCTGTATTATTCCGATTCACTTGCCGTATATTTTTTATTATTATGTACATAAACAGGTACAGTTATTAAAGTAATAAAGTGGAAAAAAATTAGGCAAAGCTTATCAAATATTACTACGAAGCTTTCTCTAATCGCAAATTTTGCCGTTCCATTTCTTTATGCCTTTATCTTTATCTAAAACTACCGGATTGTTCATTGTTTTTATTATAAACTAGCGGTCCGCCCCGGCTTCGCCCGTGGTACATATTTACGTTTTCTCTACATAAAAACCATCCTCGTACTTCAAGGAATATAATAAAAAAGAATTATCGAAATCGGTTCAGCCGTTCTCGAGTTATGCGCTTACCAACACATTTTGCTATTCATTTTTATATTATAAATAAGTATAATAAGTGAATTATTATCATCACAAATAACATAACTTTATTTTTATCACATGCTAACTCTGACAGACGAACAAGTGCGATAGCTTTAATTATTATAAGAATATTATTAGTCTAATTTTATATATTACTCACCCCTCCCCATCCGAGAGCTCTCGCGAGGTCGTTCCCAGTACCCAGGGGTAGTACTCCCACGGCTGGTCTGGCACCGATCCTGTCCAGAACGCTGAGCACCCAGCCCACAGTACCGTCTCCTCCACACGCCAGGACGCGTAGGTTAGGCACTTTACGGAACATTTCTAATCTGTTGAAAGAAAGGTAATAATTAAGTAGGAGGGCAATGTTATGAAGTCTAATAATAGATTATAGAGGTTAATAAAGCTTTCTAAAATAGTTAAAAATGATTAAACATTCCACATGAGTATTTAAATGTTGTTATAATTAATTAGTAATGCAAAAGAAATAATTAAGCTAAACCTATTTTAAATTGGAATTTCTTGAACTTTTTAAATACATTTTTCATTTCGGATGCCTAACACGTAAACCTTTTAACTGATGTGCTTTTGATAGCATTCGTATTTCGTTTTAAAACTTGTTTACAAAATTGTTCACTGTTGATTTTTGTGCTGTTCTTTTTGTTGAGCGATTGAGTTGGTATGTGTATTATTTTCATGAAGAAGTAGCAATATTCAAGTAGTCAAATAAACATAACATACAGTATTTAATAAATAATATTATTTAAGTTAACAATGAAATTTTCTATACCTCTACGTTTAATTATAAAAAATATTCGATTCCAATTGAAGCAATTTATTTTAGTCACTACCAAAAATATTAATTAATCCAATCCATTTTCTGTTACATTTTCATGTACGTAGGTCGGTAAGTCGGTAAGTATATGTACCTATTTTATCAGTGTCAAGGTTTGTTAGCTTGACACAATATTTGTGATATTAGGTGAAAGTAAACATAGAAGTTACTAAATGGTTTACATTATAATATGAACAAACGAGGGTAGGAACTGATACTGATACTACTGATATATTTTGATTGAAATAATCGCCCTATCAGTAAGTACTATGGAAAGCGTGTGCTACTAATTTAAAATTAAATGGTTTAATAGAAATACTTTGCTTTCAAACAATTCTACTTAAAAATGCGCGAGGGTTTAACACGCTATGTCATACAAAAGAAAATATTTGCGCAGCCTCTAACGAAACGACCGACACAATGAAATAAGTAGAATTCATAGCCACCCAGCGGCTTTATTTACTTCTATTCTTTATCCGTGAAAAATGCGCACGCGATTTTTTGTTTCGACGTTATTGTGAAAAGGGATCAAAGCGGGATAGGGTATTACGACTGAGAGAAGCTTCGAGGACTGAAGTCTAGAGCCCGAGATGTAGGTACACAAGATAAGTGTCAGTCTGAGCTCTTCACGCGACACTTCGCCGTGTATTCACACTAACTAGGTAATAGACTTGCAGTACGAATATACGAGTAACTCTCATTTTACTTTTATATTCCCGTGATTGTTTTTTTTCAATTGGGAATAGGTACATAAAACTGAGAATTACATATCAAACTCTGCTATACGAACTATTTACAAATTATAATGAACCTAACTGCAAGGTTATTAAACAACACAGAGTGAGCCATGTCATTTGACGATTGTTATTGAAATATGTCATTACCATACAATGTGTAGCATTAAAATGCATAGACTTGCTATTTATAAAACTTGTAAAGAGGACTATTCGCTTTTTAATGAGGCAAAATAATATAACAATGACGTCAATTCACGCTTTAAAGCCTATAATGTATATTATTCCATTACTTCCAATGAAAACTAAACTTGAAAATGTCTATATTAACGCACGATTGGTTTGCATTAAATGTAAAATACATTTGGGTACTTTAATATGATTATATTTCAACAAAAGCTCAATCAAAAGAAAAGGCTTATTGTTTTCTATTTTTTTATGTTAGATATAAATCTTGGAAATATTTAGATAAATAAAACACTATTTAGAAATATTACAAAAAAAAAAATCGATGACTTCATATTCAAAATAACTTACCCTGGTCCTGGTCCGCCTTGCGTTAAATCGAAAACTTGTCGTGGATTCAAAAGCCATTGAAATTTTTGTAACAGTTTCACACCTTGATTGCCTCCGCTTTTTGGGTTAATAAAAACGAGGACAGGCTTGACGTTGGCTGTCGGTATTGGCTTTATGACGAAGGGCCTTTGCTCCACCTTTGAGTCCTTTCCTTTTTTCTTTGCGGCGTTTTTCTTTTTCGGCGATTTCCTTAAAGACGATTTGAAACTGCCCCGTCTCGGAAGTTTCACAATCCATGACGGCGGTACAATTATATTTGCTTGGGTACCTTAAAATTTGCTTTCATTTTACTACAATTCTTTGATCAATTACAAAATTCAAATGCTTAGACATACGAGTTTAACAATTTTACGTACCTAATGAGCATTCTTCTCCAATCCGTTGCAGATTAAAGCAACTCTCTTTGTTGTGGTATGCATCCTTACACCACGAACAACTTAAGGCAACAATTTCTTTTGAACTAAACGATATTTTGGCCTGCAGAGACTGTAAAAAGTATACAAATTTATACCCATAAAAGACGATTTCTACATCAAATTCTAAGAAGAAGCTACGCAAATACAATAGTTATTAGCCTGGCAAAATAGCATGAATACGCACAGGATCCTCTAGGTCAGTGCTACCTCCTACCGCATTTTCGACAGTGTTCTTTGAGGATAAGCACCACCCACAGCAACCGCGCCGCAATGACTGTGTGACAACAAAACAACCATGCAGTGTACCAACACACATGCAGTGTACTAAATAATTAGACAAACGCAAATTAAAGTACATATTAACACATGACATAAAACATGTATGTACGTTAAATTAAATAATAAATAAGATAAGTAAATAAATATTAGTCGTGTATAAAAGTTAAAAAGAGAAGTTTTAAAGTCATTCAAAAATAAAACATATATAAAAGCTTTATACGTCCTAAAATCATCTCTTTTAAGCTCAACGTAAAACAAACTCCCTCTGAAATAAATCATGAAGCATTGGATAAAAAATGAAACATATGCATGGGTGGAATAGACAAAATATGACTAAACACTCCGTTGAGAGGTATCGTAGCTGAAACGTAACGCTGGCTCTATTTTACACAACGGTAGCGCTATGTGAGTGATATGCTAACGCGTCATTAAAAATGAAGTTCCATTTCGCTCTCGGGACGCGACTTCTGACGTGGAAATGATATGAATTTTACGCTAAATGTAAATCATTTACAACACGGGAAACGCTAATGCATTGACCATTTAGCTAAATTGTCTCTAAACATTTCAAAGTTAATATTAAATATTAACATTTTTATTTATTGCGTTTTAGTACGAGATCCGGCTGCAGGATTAGTGCGTTCATCGGTTTTTTGCTGAAAACCGAATTTTTATGTATATTTATAATTAGGAGAATATATATCGACTAGGTTGCCAGTCAAAATTTGGCCGCAAGCATGTTTAATTAAAATTTTTCTAATCGATTTTTGGAAAAAAAATTCGTTCACTTGTTTTTTGAATAAAATGTAGTCTACATCACGGCAAATGATATAAAGATTCAAAAAAATCACGGTTGCCGCTTTTCACCTGGCCGCAACATCTTGGCAGCCTGGTGCAAACAGGTATGATTTCGATTCATTTTTACGTTCATAACGTACATTTATGAATCATATATCAAATTAAAGCTAATTTTTTTCTATTTATTATCATATATGGTTGCCTAATTAAATCCGGCCGCAAATAAGGGTTGCCGGCTGTTAAAAATTATAAATATTTACGCCTATTAGTACACCGACGCATTCGCGTGCGGCAGTGAAACAACGAGAAAAAGAGAGGATCGGCTGTTAATTATATTAAATCAATATTACTTTTTAAATTTGTCATTTTGAAAAGGACGACATATTTTCTTTCACTCAACCTTAAATATTCAACATCTTTAACAGCCGGCAACCCTTATTTGCGGTCGGATTTAATTAGGCAACCATATATGATAATAAATAGAAAAAAATTAGCTTTAATTTGATATATGATTCATAAATGTACGTTATGAACGTAAAAATGAATCGAAATTATACCTGTTTGCACCAGGCTGCCAAGATGTTGCGGCCAGGTGAAAAGCGGCAACCGTGATTTTTTAGAATCTTTATATCATTTGCCGTGATGTAGACTACATTTTATTCAAAAAACAAGTGAACGAATTTTTTTCCCAAAAATCGATTAGAAAAATTTTAATTAAAAATGCTTGCGGCCAAATTTTGACTGGCAACCTAGTCGATATATATTCTCCTAATTATAAATATACATAAAAAGAATGCGTCGGTGTACTTATAGGCGTAAATATTTATAATTTTTAACAGCCGGCAACCCTTATTTGCGGGCGGATTTAATTAGGCAACCATATATGATAATAAATAGAAAAAAATTAGCTTTAATTTGATATATGATTCATAAATGTACGTTATGAACGTAAAAATGAATCGTAATCATACCTGTTTGCACCAGGCTGCCAAGATGTTGCGGCCAGGTGAAAAGCGGCAACCGTGATTTTTTTGAATCTTTATATCATTTGCCGTGATGTAGACTACATTTTATTCAAAAAAACAAGTGAACGAATTTTTTTCCCAAAAATCGATTAGAAAAATTTTAATTAAACATGCTTGCGGCCAAATTTTGACTGGCAACCTAGTCGATATATATTCTCCTAATTGTAAATATACATAAAAATTCGGTTTTCAGCAAAAAACCGATGAACGCACTAATCCTGCAGCCGGATCTTAGACTATTTCGTATATTTTCATTTAAACGTGGTTTAATGTGATTTTTCTTCCGTACTACCGTTTAAAAACATTCGTAAATAAAGCTTAACTTTATAATCGGCGCCTACCTATGCGTTAAAGTTTGTTTAACATACTATATACTGTCTACACAGGTAACTGTTATTAAATATGGATATAAATATATTTTTCAATTATGTAATTAATAACGATACGTGGAATCTATTTGCATGCAGTTGGTTAGGCTTACCGCGCGAGGCGCCGAACAAATGAGGTTGGGAGACGTTTTATGAATAAAGATCAGAGAGTAGGTCAACTGTAGAACATTTACGAGATAATTATCCACGTGAAAGCAGGACCCATCAGACTGAATTATTAGTTTCAGCTTCGTCAGCATCAGGACAAGTTAATTAAAGTCAGCCATTAATATTCATATGTCCAGAATGGACATATTTTAATGCTTGTATAAAGAGCCCCATTAGAATATAGTACACGGTGCACCAGCTTTATAGTATCCAATATTTTGGGCGGCCTTTGTGATGCAGAATCGCTCAAACCATTAAGCAGCTATCGAATATCGAATGATTATGCAGATAAATCTTACACGTGCCCTTTTATAAAAACTCTACCTCAGGCAAACAAAACAATCGGGTTGTGAACGCAATAACTTTTAGTTTCAGGAAATATACAGAAGCTTAAATCTTTTCATAAAAGTTACGAGCTCCTATTACTGACACAAAACACGTCTGTGAACTTAGCTTAACTTTGAGGTTTATTTTCATTTCCATAATAAGGATTAATTTCAGTTCATTAACCGTCATATAAATATTCAGACCTTTTTTTTTTTTTTTTTTTTTTAGTGGAGAATGCATTTAAGCATACCCAGGGCACTCGGGGAAAGAGCCCTGGGTTATGTCGGACTCACCCTGCTGAGTGCAGGGACCTACCGACTAAACTCCACTGTGTTCCGCCGTGCCGCTTTATAGACGGGGCCGCGGGTATTCGGTAGAACCGCGTCCGCAGACCCGTCAGCGGCAGCCTATCTCCAGGCCCAACGCGAATGTGGCGGGAGGCCGCCAGGTCTACCTTCCTAGGGGGGCGGCGTGAGTGGAACACTTCTCACGCCGCCTCTCCGCACCGGATGATGGATTATATCCCCGTTCCACCATCCGGTGCCCATCATCAGGGAGGCAGGTCGCGACCGTGTAAAGCGGCCGCGACACGGCGACGACGCCCAATAGGACGACGACGCCGAATCGGATCCGAGGAAGGGTTTCTCTCGCGGACCCGCTCTGCCACATCTTCTGCGACATCACATACTCGCAGAATGTGATAGCCGCGGACCACGATCTGTCGCCGCCAACCATTTCACGAACTATGGAAGGCAGGGAGAGATCAGGGCCGACGACTGCGACTAGGCGAGCACGGGGCTCTGACCACGCGGGGCACACGGCGAGAGTGTGGTCTGCCGTGTCCTCCGGACAGTCGCACCAATGACAAGCCATTTGCGGCTCCCGTCTGGCGACTTTGCACAGGTACCACCCGAAACAACCGTGTCCGAACAGTACCTGTGTCAGGCGGAAGGTGATGGCCCCATGCCGCCTGTCGCACCACTCACGTAGGACCGGTCGGATTGCTTCGACCGTCCTTACTCCTGCGCTGGGCTCTTCGAGCCGACGTTTCCACTCAATGAAACGCCGCTCGAGAGCATCAGCCCTCCATTGCTGGACCTGCTCCAGATATGGGTTGCTCCCATGCGATCTAGACGCGGCGATGCGGCGATAAACGTCCGCCAGCATTTCGGCGTCCAGGTCCCACGGGGGCGTCCCCGCCATTAAGCACGCGGCCTCGAAGGACACCGTGCGATATGCCCTCACGATTCTGAGCGCCATGACCCGCTGCGGTCTACGCAATAGGGGTCTGGTACGGGCGCTCAAAGAGTCAGCCCAAATGGGCGCACCATAGAGGGCCATGGAGCGAATGACGCCGGTGTAAAGACGACGGCACGCACCCCCAGCCCCTCTAAGATTCGGGAGCAGACTTCCAAGTGCCCCGGCCACCCCAACAAGCCGGGGGGCTAGGCGGCGGAAGTGCTCCACGAATGTCCAGCTGCTGTCCAACACGATGCCCAGATAGCGCAACGTGGGACCAACGCTGATGGACGCACCGCCCACCTGGATTGCTGATCCAGCAGCCTGCGCCCTTCGACGGCCACGAAACAAAATCGCCTCTGACTTGTCCAGGGCCACCTCTAGACCAAGTCTTCTAATGCGGCGCACAACTTCCGCCACACCAGCGGTCGCAAGGAGGGCCGCGTCTCTATACGAGGCCCCACGCGCAGTCACCAGGGTGTCATCCGCATAGCAAAGCACGCTTACACCCGGGAGATAAGTGGCGCGCAGGACCCAGTCGTAACCGATGTTCCACAGGAGAGGCCCAAGAACCGAGCCCTGTGGAACACCGCACGACATTTCCTTTTCCATCCATCCACGGCGTGTGGGGTACGCCACAGCCCTCTCTGATAGGTAGGACTGCAGCAATCGCACCATGTACTCGGGCACATTGTGATAGCGGAGCGCCTCAATTACGCAACTCCATGGTAGCGTGTTAAAAGCGTTGGCGATGTCAAGAGACACCGCCAAAAGCACTCCATCTTCATCAGCCACATTGTCTGCGAGTTCACGCAGCGCAGCGATCGCATCAATGGTGGACCGTCCCCGGCGGAATCCAAACTGGTTTTCGCTCAGGTCCGGCCCCACTCCCTCCAGGTGGTCGATGAGGCGAGCTGCGAAAACGCGCTCAAAGAGCTTGCTCACCTCATCGAGCAGCACGATCGGCCTGTAAGCCGAGGGCGAATCGCGCGGGCGTCCGTCCTTCTGCAACAGGACCAAATTCCCGGTCTTCCACCTCCGGGGAAATTGGCCCTGTTGAAGGCATTCTGTGAAGAGCTGTTCCACCCGGGGTCCAAGTGACTCTAGCGCCAGTACCCAAGCCCGCCCTGGGATACCATCAGGGCTGGGGGCGGTCTTTTTTGCTTTGAGCCGCTCCACTGCCACTGCAAGCTCGTCACGCGTGACCACCGGGACATTTTCATCAGCATACTCCTCCTGCACAGTCATTGTGGATACCATCGGCGGGGGAGAATGTCTTCCCCGATTCGGAAACAGGGACGTCACCACCTGCTCCAGAAATCGAGGCTCCAGAGTTTGAGATAGGGGCGGGGCCCAAGGGCGAAGCTTTTGCCTCACCCTCTTGTAAGGCCGACCCCAGGGTTCATGGTTCAAACCCTCTAGCATCTCCTCCCATGCGCGAGTTTTTGCTGTGCCTATCGCGCCCTGGAGAGACACGATACAATCTCTGTAGACGGCGTATAACCGCGCCTCCTCCTCTTCGTCACGCCGTCTACGGCGTCTATGCCTGGTGTACGCCCGCCTCGCAGCTACGCAAGAAGCGCGTAGCTGGGTGATATCGGCGGACCACCAGTACATTTGTCGCCTTCGCGGAACTGACCGCACTCTCCGCATGCTCGCGTCACAGATTTGCGCCATTGCATCGGCAAGCCAAGTGGCCTCCTCCTCCACATCAACACCGTCACCTTGCGGCGTCGGGAGCCAGGCTTGCACTATGGCAGCTTCAATGAGAAGCTCCCTATCTAGGCTTCCAAGCGCCCAGCGCGGACGGCGTTCACCAGTGGGGAATCGACTGTGAGCCGTCGAGGGCATGGAGACGCTGAACCGGATGTAGCGGTGATCCGAAAGCGTCTCCACGTCCACCAGAACCCTCCAGTCCTGAATACAACGAGCGAGAGCAGGGCTCGCGAAGGTGATATCTACAATAGAGCCACCCCTCTGTCGCACGCATGTCAGCTCTGTTCCGCGGTTAATTAGTGTTAACCCAGAGGCGACCGCCCAGTCTGCAAGCAGAGTACCTCGCGCGTCACCTGCCCGGCAACCCCAAGACACGGACTTGGCGTTGAAGTCCCCGGCCAGGAGAACAGACATTGGCTGCGCGAGGTCGATCATATCTCTCAACACGACGAGGAACTCCTCGAAATCAGCGAGACAGCGATTTGGCGAGAAATACACCCCCACGACGGTGTATCCGTTAATTACCGCTGATACGCAGCCCCGTCGCCTGACCACTCGCTCTATTTGTGTACCGCCTTGTGCAACTAGTGTCACCAAGCTATCCAGATCACCCGCCCAGTTATCCCAGGCGGGAACATTGTACGGCTCAGACACAATCGCCACATCAATCTCCCACTCTGCCAGGCTTTGGAGTAAAAGATCCTGGGACCTAGCACAGTGGTTAATATTGGCCTGTAGGAAACGCAGTGGGGCCATTACTGCGTTTCCATAGCTGCCTCCGTTTGCGGCACCTCAGCAGGCACCAGAGCAGAGCGTGATGGAACCCGAGCGCCATCTTGCTTCCGCATTCCGCCTTTTTTTGGCTTGGGGGCCTTACAGGCTAAGCTTCCAAGTCGATGTTCTGCTGGTCGCTTTGCTTCTGCACAAAGGGCGCAGTGAGCAGTGGTAGCAGAGCATTCACCCGCTTTGTGGCCCATTTCACCGCAGCGGAAACAAATGGTACTCCGATCCGCGAATGATGAGCACGTAGCACTTACATGGCCTAGCTCCTGGCAGCGGAAGCAGCGTAGGGGCTTCTGCTCGATTAATGAGACCTTTGCGGAAACCCACCCCACCAGAACGTGCCCCACCTGCGCCAACTTCTTCGCCGCGGTCACTGGACAGCTCACCCAGGCTGACATTGCACCCCGCGGGCCAGAACGCAGAGCACCACACTTTACGTGATCGACGGAACACTCCCCTGCGTGTGAGACCGCGACCGCAATGTCTTCAGCAGAGGCCGAGTCATCCAGGCCAGTAATTCGCAACTCTGCGCACTTCACTGGCCTGGTCACCTTCACATTATCCTCGCCTCATACCTCCCGCAATTTGGTGGCTAGAGCATCCGCTTCCTTTGTGCTGGAAGCACCAGGTATCTCCAATATCCTGGCACCGGTAACACCACGCTTAAAGCGCATCGCACCAATGCCGATCTCCCCAAGATCGATCCCACGCCGCGCCTCCATCATGATCTTGGCATAGGTTATGCCACGCTCC
Source organism: Colias croceus (assembly GCF_905220415.1). Taxonomy (NCBI): domain Eukaryota; kingdom Metazoa; phylum Arthropoda; class Insecta; order Lepidoptera; family Pieridae; genus Colias; species Colias croceus. The sequence goes on along the minus strand of NC_059541.1, from coordinate 5,493,810 downwards.
TCCGCTCCCGGCTGAAGGGTCAGGACGACAGCCGAGGAAGAGGGAACGTGGAGCTTGTGTCGCTTTTTGCGAGACTGCGCCGCAGGCTTCTTAGCCTTGGCCCCCTTTGTTTTCTTCCCGCCCTTCCCGACAACAGTCCATCCTTCTTTTGGCTGCTGTTGCGGGAGGGGGTCTGAGGATGGGGCTGATGCGGAGGGCGCGACTTTGCTGGCGGGTTTTGAGTTCGCCGCGCTTTTCGACGCCGCTTTTTTCTTCTTGTTGGCCTTCGGCTTCGGCTTCATGGCCGTCGCTGCAACCTGTACCGCCACTTGCTGCTTTAATGCAGTCTTCCCGACTGAAGCCGCAGCATGCTTCACGGCCCGTTTTGGAGTGGACCCCGTCGCCGATATGCCCGGTTGCGGTACCGAGGCAGCCATTGCATACGTTTTTTCTGCTGGTGGTGGGAGAGTGACAAGGTCCTGGGTCGCCTGTTGGACGCCCTCCAATGACGCTCTCCTGTTATCCGCCGCCAGCGCCGGTCTTAAGCGCTTAGCCGGCAGCAGACGCTCCTCTAGGGCCTCAAACCTGGCGTTAGTCATGTCTCCAACCTGGCGCAAAATGGAAGCTACCAGGTCAGCATCAGGTTCCCGCGGTTGAGGACACACTTGTACGCTTTGCGACGTCTTCACTTTTTCGAGCTCCCTTTTGAGGGAGTCGATCTCGGCCTGTAGGCGGGAGTTGTCCGCCTGCAGAAGCCGTGTCTCCTCAGAGACTGTGAGCCGCTTGAATTGTGCCACCGACAATTCAATGTCGTCGTGCGCCAATTTGAGAGCTTTTTTGAAAGTGGTCTTCAAATTGTTTGACCTGGACCGCACCTTCTCAATGGCGGCCAAATTTTCCGCAATTCGGAGGCTAAGAGCCTCCGCCGTGTTCCCTTCCTTTATTGGTATGGGGGGGAGGGGAGCGCTAGCACGCGTCGCCTCGATGCGCTCAGCGCACTCCGCGACCTCCTGCTCAGCCTGCAACTCTGTCTCCAGTTTTCGTGCCGCGTCCAGTTTGGCTGCACGCCGAGCGGCGCACGTACCCGGCGTGCGGCCCTTCCCTCTTTTTGATGTTTTTTGGCAGGGGATTTTTGAATCCCCAATTCCATCCTCTGAATCTGAACCGGAGCGGCTCCTATCCAGGGACCTCTTCCGCCACAGCCTTCCTTTTTCGTAGGATTGCAGATCCACCACGCTGTTGGCTGAGCTTGATTTTGAAAGCATCACAGCTCTCGTCCTTCTTGTCCTAACGTCATCCGAATCATATTGTCCATCATTGTCCATATTTATCTTGCTAAAGTCGTCATTAAATGGGGCCGGGTTAAGTGACATTTTTGTTCCCACGAGTATGGGGGATATAAAAAGTCCATCCGGGCGGTGCCCCCTGCACCCGGATAACCCTTATACACCATGGAGGTCGGGCGGTATCCATGGGAGGCCACAGCTAAAGCTCACGCACTCCCGAGCCAAACTGTCCAAAAGGGACAGGAAATCCACGCCGCTGGACTGAAAACGCAGATTTGAGGGTTTTTGATGAGGTGTCCTTCCTCTCGAACCGGCCGGTTAAGGCAAGCCCCCTGGTCCGTCGAAGCTGCTAGACGTGACAACAACACTACGACGGGTAACAGGTTGCCCGACGGGAGGCCGAAGCCCCTTACCAGACGCCAGAAACCTGCCGCCCAGCCCGCCGCGCCGCGATTGTAGCAATCGCCATCCACCGCTGCAGAGCAGCCCCTCGCCCAGTAGGACTAAAACGTCCGCAACCACTGGTTACCATACGTCGCCGCCAACAGCAGCACTGTTCGAACTCGAACCCAGCAACTGCACAGGGAAACTCCCTGCAGAGCAGAAATTGCGACGAAGGCATATAGCCCTCGAGTTCCTCCAAGCTGATTTTGGTCCGCGCCGGCAATACCTCCGGTACCCCCCATATCTGGGAGGCCTCCCCCTATCCGCCACCTGGGGACGCGCCCGATAGGAGACCAGAAACTCCACACGGGAAATATTCAGACCTATTCCAACGACAAATATATCGCGCGAAAAGCTGATAAATTAAGATGTGTTTATTTAAATGAGCTTACTTTTGAAGAATCGCTGAATCTTTTTATAAAGGAATTCCAAAGACAATAAACGTCATGAACAAGACTGGAATTCACATCTGCTGCGAGTTCGAGATATTTAAATAGTAATATATTCCATATTATCACGTTTATAAAGCCGGCGAGAAATAACACTTTTTATAGAGTAGTATGAAAATAAACATGTGAGTTGCTTTATTAGAAACGAATGCGACCGCTTCAGAATTATATTTTTTTGTATTCCAGATACTAATTTCATACAAAAATATTTTACCACGAATCGCCGAAAGTGATATTATATTTGTATCATTCTAGAACTAAGAGTTAGAGTTGAGTATAAAGACGGTTTTCAATTAAAGCTTTTCGCAAGGGTTCCAAACAATAACGCAACATTGTTACTAATCTGTTTCCTAGTTCCGGGTAATATTTACCTTTGAAACACATGATTTCCTACAAACAATTTTAAGTCGCTTGTTATCAAGCGCCAAGTTTCCGCACGTACGCCGATAGCTGTTAAACTACTTGAGTAAATTAAACACTTTAGAACGGATCTGAGCACGATTCAAGTGTATTTTTTGCCTTACAATGACAGTCAGCATTTACTAATGGACAATTGAAAAGGGTAAAGTAACGTAGTAGTTAACGTAGTTTTCTTTTTTCTGTTTATAATTTATGGCCAAAAAAGTTATAGAATATTTAAAAAATATGAAGCATTAAAATTTCTTGAAGGAATAATGTTCTAAGTACCTACAACGAAGCATTTTCAATTTGCATACCATAAATATGAATTTCAAAATATAGATAAGTTGTTTCAAAAGCCTGTTTACGTCAATACTCGTGCCGAAATAATACTACGGGTCAGTAAGTTCCCGGAGATTTGTGCAATCTAATATTAGTTGAAACTGTGGGGCTTTCAAAACAGTTTACCATTATGAGAAACATTTGCAAGCTTTACATTAATAATTATAAAAGAACAAATAGTTTTATAAACAACAATAACAATACACAAGGATACACAAAAAACAACCACAATATCTACAGCTAGCACGAGGACCTCCACAAAACGATCATAAATTTGATTACCTTGCCGCAAGCCTTGCACTTTCCTTTTTCGGACCGTCGGTGCACCCAATGATGATGTGTGATAGTTTGTTCCCTGTATTGTCTGACTCCCACATCTCTGAAAGTCGGCTTACATGTAAATTGCACTCGGTCTATCAGGATATCGATGCATGCAGTGTGGGCTACAATTTTACACGCAGAACATTTCATGCGTGGCCCGTGTTTCTGTTGGAAAAAAAAAAACACGCATAAGACTTTATGGACGCTTTCATAGTTAATGGGAGCGTTATCTGATATATTTTAAATTGAAAACAGGAAAAAGGATGCGTAGTATTCAGAATAAAAGCAGAGATAAAAAAAATAACGTAAACAAGGCAGGTGTATATTTTCCTCAGTTACTATTGTTACTACGCATTTTTTACAAAATAATTTAACATATTTCTACTTCCTGTCTTTTATAATATTTTTTTTATTTCGTTCGTTAATGTAGGTAGTGATCGATTATATAACTTTTATAACTGATCGTGGTAATAAATCATGAATAAGTAGTAATAATCTTCTGAAATTTATACAGGGAGTATTTTAGGTCCATTGGAACGGTAATTTTCACTAGTTAATCTTTTCTTATATAAATCCCTCCTCATTGAAAGAAACCCTAGTGAGAATAATTTATTAGAATTATAAATACAACATAAATACAACAAAACAGGTATAACAGGTAGGTTATACACTAACATTTTAGTACACATAACAACATAGACAATTTATAGGTACTATAGATAAGTAACAGAGGTCGGTCTCGAATCTGATATAACCAAGACTAATGTAAGTAAGGAGCACGCAGACACCCAATCTCTGACGAGCATATGCCTAACGAGGTAATCTCAATCTATCTACCGAATATCCTGTCTAGTCATACGACACAACTTCTGCTGCGATGGAACTACGTAATTTTAAACGTATAGGTACTTTGATACGACGATAGATTAATTTATGTACAAGTCATAATAATATTATGACATTAGCAGTTTTTTTTGGCTCTATTGTTAAAGTCTCAGCGAAACAATAGCCTTGGAAACGATTAGAAAATTTAGCGTGTATAAAATATGGTATTTTAGATGAAAAATGATACAATAATTTAACTTGTGAAAAACATTAATCATACCGTATTTTAAAAATAGCTATAAAGCTCACAAACAATATTTCATAATTTTGTATGACTTAATTATACAATTAACGCTTAACTTTTATATTCTCTGTAAGAGAAAATTTGCTAAAAGTAAACTGTACACTACAACGTGAAATTTGCGTGTCAACAAAAATCAGCTAAAGCTTGTTGGACATACATTAACACTTTCACAATGTTTCGGGGAATATTTTCTAGCTCCTATCCGAATTCCGAGAGAAAATGGAGCCTGTCCTTTTAACCAACATTTAAATACAAACTTACTTTTAGTAGGCAAGTAAATGTAAATTATAAAACCTGCTATCTACATACCTTTTATAAATTACTTTCCTAATAACGCCAAAAATACTCTCGATACCTACCTATATTTATTACAAAATCCGTTGTTTTTTCTTCGTTACAAATTAGAATACAACCCACTCAATACGCCAATAAAATAAACAAAAATAACATAATATATACTTACGTTTAAGCCTTTAATTAGAGCAATTTATATTTAGACTGTAGTTAATTCAATGTTGTTGTATTTTCTTGATATATATTATTCAAATACATATTAGGCTAAGATGTGACATGTTTGAAATAATTAAAATAAAATGTAACATTTCTCATGTGAATTTATAAAATATATCATTTAACATAATATCTACCAAAGAACTAAGCAAAGTTGAATTTAAATTGAAATAATGTAATCCGGGCAGCAAAGAGGATTGTATTCAGTTGTTATTAAGGAAATTATGTTGCCTGGTTGAATCTCAATACTACAGTGCATTAGTAGACGAATGGAGCGCTATTATAGAGTACAAAAGTTTACCTACTCTATACTCTATGGCGCTCCATCGCAATTAACACGAAAAAAACATATTGTAGCATCTAACTGTCCTTATAGATAAGTTCATTAGTTTTAAATTTCCAAATCGATTAGAGTCTGGTCTGTTCACAGATTCATCTGTTTTCAATTGATAAGTATAATAATATTCTTTTAAAGGTAAGACGAAAGGCAAATTCACGGTACGATAACAAAATTCAACCCCACATAAATTCATGCTAGTCCTCGATCACGATTTCAGCTTAATAGGTTGATGTACATTCTGAAATATAAATCTAGCGATGGTACGATTTATGAGGGTTCCCAATTGATAGCATGTTATCGACAAACTTTCGGCTATACAAACAAGATATTGAATTAATTAAAGTCTACTCAGTTCCTTTTTCAATAGAACCGAAACTTTTCATATATAAGTACTCGTGGAAAAAATATTAATGGAAACACGTTGCTGAAAAAATATAAGGTATGCTTTTAGTAAATACCAGTACGAAATTGAATACGGTTACACGAACTAATTTTGTAGATACTTTGAAGAAATTTAATTTATGTAAAACCTTATAGCAATTACGATATAAACGACTCAGTATAGGCTTTTGTTGTATCGACAGTGACAAGTCATCGCTGCTTTAATGGTGGAACGCGCTCATTAATCTTACATTCAACTAACGCTCAACCGACACCCATACAATAGATAGGAAACTCGGTAATGGTTGACGAGGAAATTATAATTCCTCGCCCTGTTGCTTCTGATGCTGCAAACTTTTGCGAATTTCAATATGTAACGCTTGTAATAAGACCCTTGTGAAGCGATGTAAGGGGAGGACTAGGTTGAAAAATTATATATTAAAAATTTATTCTATCTACTTGTTAAAATTCCGTCGAACGAAAGAACGTGTCTACTCAAGGAGTGCTTAAAATATAATATTCCTTCCAGTAAAATTTACTAAGTACCTACCTACCTACTGAAGTAAGTAACTACATGATATTATGGAAATTAGATAAGTCGTTAAATTAAATGTAAAAATATTAAAAATTTTGCTGCTTGCTCCCTATAAAATATTTTTTTTTATTTTCAGAAACGTTTTTTTTTTACTAACTATAAAGAAGTAATCCTAAGAATTAAGAAGTAAACTAAGATCCTTAGAAGATATAAAATGTTATGTAGGTATTATAATAACATTTTATATCTTCGATCTGCGATTCACAAGATTTTATGATTTTCAATTTATGACATTATTGCATTTATATCAAGAAATCGTTTGTTCTATCTGCGATGTGAAATAAAAAAAAACTTCCCCATTTGGCAGACGCAAACGGAATGTGTGAAAAGACGGAAAGTGAGACTTCATTTAATGTATTGTATTCTACGGATTCACCATATCATTTAATAGTTTTAGGCGGTAGATTTTCAAAACGTTAAATATTTTTTGTCATAAGGAATGGAAATAAACAGAAGGTTTTAACAAACAAGAGGTTCTCAATTCGACTGTACTATTTTTAGACTGGGTGAACCGATTTTGTTAATAAATTATTCTTTTTTTAATTGTAAGCTGGTGTCTGGTTTGTGATCCCATTTAAATTTGGTTATGACAATTTGAAGGCGGTTTTTTTGTTGTTAAATACATTTTCAGAAGTTGTTTACACACTATACCTACCTCTACAAATGGATTGCCGACGTTAAAGATATGGGATAAGGGAATGATTGACGTGGGAAATAAAGGAAAGGACTGCGAAGAGTAAGGTAAAAGATAATATGTCATAATGCGTGTAATAAAGATCCAATATTTATCTGTAGTTTTTTTTTTTATCTCCGATTATTTCAAGTCTTTACTCGTAAGAAACTAATGAAGAACGAAGCAAATTACACACCAATGAAAAATTATATAGTATAATATGTCCTCTAAATTGTACTATACAGGGTTATTTGTAAAACACCGGCAACCTCGCAGGACAAGATAGCTAACATCATAAGTAACAACATATTTTGTTCTACGACTTTTGATAATTTGTTAGATTTTATTTTCATACAAAAATAAATATTCATTTAATTTTACGTTTGAATATTATAAACTCTACGCGCATTCCAAAAATTACGTAAAAAAGAAGCGAACGGGAGGGGAAAGAGGGCGTCGCGTCGTCCTTTCGACAATGATATAGATTATTGACTATGAATTAATTGAGAATGTTATTCAGTTAAAAATCAATCTTATTACATAGCGTTATCCTTTGGGTTATGGATAAGGTACGATTTGCATCGTCGCATTGCTTAGAGCATTAAGTTGGATGCTTTAAGTCACTTTGGTACAGTAAAATAAATCTATAATATGATAAAGAGGAATGGTTTGTAATTATGTATGTATGTATGTATGGTTTTCACGCATAAACTACTGGACCGATTTTGCTGAAATTTGGCACAGACAATCTTTAGACCCTGAGAAATAACATAGGCTACCTTTTATTGCGAAATATGTACCACGGGCGAAGCCGGGGCGAACGGGGCTAAATAAAAAAAGAACAAACCTGGCATTCAGAATCACCAACGTAGCAGCAGTCTCCGGACACTGATGTGGGTTGCCAAAGGTGCTCGCCGCTGATTGCCGCTTCACTCCAGTCTGGAGTCGACCGGAGCACTCGAGGACCCGCCGCCCCCTCGCTAGTACGTCTGCAATAGGACAGTCGGTTAGGTACAGGGTATTTAGTATTGTTAGCACTGAAGTCGTACAATATTTGAGATATAATTCGTACAATGGTTCATATGATTCATTGCATATTTCTTATTTGATGATCACTCTTGTAGACAGAGAATTAACTGATGATTTATATAAAATAAAGTGTATAATTAAAAAAAAAAAATAATGTTCCTGACAAAAACACAAATGTAACTACACTGCACTGCACTATTAATATACGAATAATTATATCAAAACCTTCAAGCTTAAGTAATGACGAGTAGAAGTTGGGATCAAAGTTTCGATTTTACAAAAATGTTGCTCTTAAAAACTTTTTCCGCCAAATTGGTTTCGTTTGACGAAATTCAACGACGCGGTAAACCTCGCTGAGGAAAAAGTATTAAAATGTAGGTAAGTATACTTTTCCTTGATTAATTTCTTAGATTTCAAATAACTTGTATATTATTTCATTATAATAAGTACGTTTTCATATTCAGAAACTAGTAGGTACAATTGACAAAACGAAATTAATGAAGGAATGCACATCAAAACTAAACCCTTTTAAGTTGTAAATAATGTACATAAGAAGTTAAAGTGCATACTATTATATTATCTGCGGTTAAAATATTTACAAATTTAGTTTTTACTAATACGTTCAAAATTAGTTCATAACTTGTTCAAAAGCACTTCACAAGCATAGATAATATATATAATTATGTTTTGTGCTTTCTTCAGAAATAAGGTTTTACTGTTGTGGAAATTCTATTCTCAGGCCGCATATAACCCAATAGAACGATTTTAATTAAAAAAGCTACATTTGGAATTCAAATTCAGATTCTTTCATAGCTTTTTAGGACATTCTTTGGCTGATAATTGTTTGAGACGGTTCTTCGCTTAATAAATTAAAATTGTATAAAAATTGTAAAGTATTGAGAAACAGAAAATTTCTATCGCAACTATTGGGCGAACGAAGTTTTCAAGTTAATTTTATTCAAGAACAGTACAAGAAGAGTTGCTATAAATTTATCTTTTCGATTCTATAGATTTGTGATAAACAATGGATTGTGCTCATTGTAAGCGGACAATGCAAGGATGCGCTTCAATAAAGTGCAGCCGTTGCGCTTCTCAGTTCCACCTGGAGTGCGTCAGCAGCGAAGAACTAGTGGCCAGCACGAATAGTTGGAGGTGCTATAATTGTGAACTGTTATCGAACGGCGCACTCGCTTCCCATATTGCAAACGCACCCGTTCCTGTATAAATTGGTAAATATGGAATATTGTACTACTTATAAAGAAATAAAATGTTTAAAATTTTAATTCGTGTTTTCTGTTAAAATTTGCTATGACCCTGCTACATGTTACATTTATTGGCTTTTTGCAGCTAAAGTGAGCTCTAACACATCTCATAAAAGTTGGATTGTTACTTACTTGTCGATAGCACATTTATACATTGTCATAGTTGCAACTTCGTTGCATTACAAACTTGCTAGTTCCTATCTTTATAATCAGGGTGTATCGATATCCCTTTTGATAAGAACTAAATTTTTTCAATACATCTAAATGTATTATCTTATTTCATTCAAACTATAATTGAGAAGTCTACAATATTATTATATAGTGCCTTTTCAACAGTTGTATAAAAATGGCGAAAAAATATCCAGACCTATATGGTGGTCTTGTCAGAAAGGGGATTTGACGAAAAAAGACGAAAACATTTTCAACGTTGAATCGGGGCTGGCTATTTTCTAGCGACACGTTTTGTGAAAAATATTATACTAAGGAAAAAGAAACGTAGAGTTTGTCACACATGTACTGTAATCGCCCTATATGCAAAAATTTCCTCGTTTGTCTAGCGGTAACAAAAACACTTTAGCCACCGGGTCCTTGCGTGCCCTCGGGTTAAGGTTTTGGGGTATTTCGTAGAAAGGTGCTTTAGTAACCCGAAATAATAACACACTAGCCTTATTCATGAGAATTACGGCGATATCAAAACACATCTGGTATTATTATATGTGCGTTCTATTCCATTTCGACAAAGAGAATCAATCCGACCAAAATGGCCACAAAATTGTCATACAAAGAATACAATTGCACGCGCTTACTGGTAAAATAATAGAACAATGGATCGACGGGGGGATTAGGGAGGGCTGCCGGCACTCTTGATACTCACTCGGATAGATTTCAACTATCGTACCAAAGGGATAGTCTGGCACTATTGTTGCAAATATCACTGTCTTGCCATAAATGCAGACGGCTATATGGAATTATATTTCTATTGGTAAGGTATGTATGTAATCTTGTAGATATTGCTTTATTCAACAAAAAAGACTATAGGATCATCTTTATATGTTTTACCTTGGTTTTACCCAAGTTATCAGTTTGTCTATTATATTTCTACATGAAGATAACCAAAACAAATATGAAAACAAGTTTCAAATTTATCTTCGACCAGAATTTCATGAATAAAAGTAGATTTACCCACTATATTATACTACCCACCTTTATATTATTAATGATTTGAGAAGTGCCTAGATAGCCCGTGGTTAGATAATGTATTATATCGTCGTTATAGACCGTAAATTTTAGTGCAAACTTAACATCCATGCAGCCATGCTTTGCATATTTCATAGTCTCCTGCCATAATAGATCTTCGCCTCCCAGATTTACTGCTAAACTTATATTTCATTTTAACGTTTAATCCCCGTCTTAAGCCTCAGGGAGTGCGGTCACAGCTATTTCTAAATTTAATTATCATATTATTATTTTGTTGCAAATACGGCAGGTACCTACGTGTTTATTAATTACTAGCTGTTCCCCGCGATTTCACTCGCATTGCTCCGCTCCTATTGGTTGTGTGATGATGTATATAGACTATTATAGCCTTCTTCGATAAATGGGATATCTAACACCGAAAATATTTTTCAAATCCGACCAGTAGTTCCCGACAATCAAACAAACATACAATATGAATTACATTTACTTTAAATAGGAATACACTTGGAATACATAATATAGCCAGTCAAAAATTTGAAATATACGGTTAAAACGTTGAGTCGATAACAAAGTAAATTTCTAAAGTAAATCAATACGAACAGGTGCTAATGTTACCTACGTTGCGATGGCTAACATTTACATTTTAAATAATTAAAGCCAAGAACATAATACTCAACTCACGTAAGCCACAATAACTTTGCTTATTCATTCTCTTTGATGTGTGAATTCAAATGGAAAATTTTGTCCATTTCCGAGATAGCCTGGCAGATACATTTGTTAATCCTTGTGCTTTTAGTCATTATTAATATCTGTCATATTTTACCGAAATATTACGATCATTTTAATATTTAAATCTACAAAACTTGGCTTTTCATGATATTGTTACATACGCCTAAAGCCACTATATTAGTTCTGAAAGCCGCCGTACCTGCAGTAAAGCGGAGCTCATATTGAAGATTTATTGAAGCATTACCGTTATTAAACTATACGTATAGCTGCATAGAATTGTATTGAGATGTTCCTCACTTAAAAACCGACCCGATAGTGAAATGTCACTTAAAATCATGTTATCCTAAATATTGTAGTTGAATGCACTTTTACGTTCAACAATCTCTTTATACCTATGCATTATGAAACATGTCACAGGCAAACGTGAATAATTTTTACAATTTCTAGAGCGCCCAGACACCATACCGCAGATCTTGATATGCTGTCCTGACATCCTCAGCTACATCGATAAAATCTTTTTCATAGGTCAGGCCTTTGAAAACATAATGGTGGAATGGTTTTGATAGCAAAAGGATTGGTAATAAGGAAGGATATGAAAGAGAATATGTTTTGTAACTATAGTTTTATAATCTTATGGTAATGTTATTTTAGTTTGTTTAGAATTCAAGGCAAAAAGGTTATAAAAGTGACTCAAATATTTAGAATACAATATCATTAATAATTTTTAAGAAAAAAAAAAATACGAAGACTCCTTCGCCGTTTGAATACTTTGCAGTTTTGCACATATCAATCACATGTTAACAGCATAATATAATAGAAACGGATATATAGATAATATGCTGCTTTATAGATACCAAGGATCAATAAAGCACCTATTAATTTTAAAATTTAAATTCAAAGTCCCCTTGCTTTATCTAATACAGCCTTCTATTCTACGAGAATACAAAAGCAGTTCATTACGAACTGGAATCTCCGGGTAAAAGGTTAGAGATTATCATAAAAATATTAGGTATACCTCGCCATATTATAAAAGCACAGCTGATAAGATTCTACGAAGAATTCCAGCTAAAGCAGCGTAGTTTACGTAGGGCTGTCTAAACTAGAACAATTAATTGTTAAGTACCTATTATATTATATTCTGTATACGCTGAAATACAACACAATTCTCCAAAACACTAACGAAAATGTGAATGATTTGTATAGAAAAAATTAAGTAGAAAACACCGAAATATATAAATTGTATTTATACGTAAAGTGTTACTTTATAGGTCTTGTTTTGTATGTCACTTCAAGGGTCTTTATTATAATATGACCTTATAAACCTGGACAGCCCTGTTTGAAAGCATTAACCATTTCCATAAAACCGTTAATCCGGCTGCTTATCCACAAGAACTACGTGCTTTAGATCTCAGCGATGAAGCGAAGAGGGTAACCCCTAATTATAAATTGCATTCACGATAGCATTCACGTTACTAATTTACCCGAATTTTCGAACAATAAAGCAATTTCACTTCTCAGATAAGATTAGTTGTAGGTTTATTGCCGTGTCTGGCAATAGATTGTTTTAAGGGTGAGGCATAGTCATAATTTGGAAAACAAGATCCAAAATTAAGAAGGCAAAACGAAATGTTCTTTATACGTTCCTCAAAGAACATGTAATACATGTACGGGATGTGTTGTGTGTACCCTGTTTCTAAATGCGCAAATATACAGGTTGTATTTGCACTAAAGATCAATGTAACGTAAAGACATTAAGCTTGTATCCTTGGCCTTAACGTTCTGGCCTTACAATTTTAAATAACAAAACCCTGAAATGAACTTGAATTAAACTTTCATTACCTTTACTGGGATTTATATATAAATTCACATATTAATTTCGTAAACATAATAATTCCGTCCTATAAATATCGGAGGTCCAGTGAGTTGCGAGTTGTGACCAAAGTGCTGCAACTTTCGATGTCGATCATCTATCATCGTTTGCGTAGTTACTGCGTTACTGATACGTTTCTAGGTAGTTGCAAGCTTTGATTGACCGTTATATAATCAAAACTACTACATACTGGCCCAAATAGTAACTCAAAATATCTTTTAGATATTAAAATACATCAAATTTCTTTATTCTAACTTAACTTTGTTTATTTATTCGAAAAGCAATCTCCTTCCTTATCCTAATTACTTCCTTGCTATAATTACGTACTTTGTCATTTGACTTCTGACTCGACTTAATTTTGTTGAGTAAGTCAAGGACAGTTGAAAAAACATGCAAACGCCTAGCCTTGTTGTTTCTTTAAATATAAAGAACCTATATCACTCACTTCCTATTTAAAAGCACACAGTTCTTATAAAAGCGTAGAAACATACATTATAAACATACATATGGGCATAATTAAAATACTAATTTACATTATGTGTTGAATATAAAAGTGCATATACCTACTTATACCATATTGTTGCAATTTAAATAGATCTCGATGCTATTGACGCTATTCTCGAATCAATTGTCTATTCATTCAACCATAACTGTAAATTGCCGTTTCTATTATTATAAGCCACAGTACGAAAGGGATTCGTCGAAGGTACCTGGTTGTAGTTCATTTTTACACAGTTATTATTGGTCTAATTTTTGAAAGGATTTCCGTGTATAAAGGTTTTTTTTAGGTAACCGACCGCGACGTACCAAAAAACTATACGGAGGTATTCGTAGCGTTACTTTTTTTCAATGCCATATATTGAGCATCTAAATGGCACGTTCGTTTTATTTCGTTTGTACAATTTGTTAGTAAACGTATACTTGTTTAAAGATGTTCAATAAAACTCTGATAAATATGTGGTATAAAAAAGTATACGGAAAATTAACGTCATAACTCAGCCCCCGGAATCACAGACACAATAGAAAATCTATTGTGTCGTGGTCAGATCGGGCCGCTCGGCTCGGGGCTCAATGGGGTAACCAAAATATTAAATTGCAATATTCGTCACAACCCCAAACAATACATATAGTTAATTCACTGAAACCTTCTAGATTAATGCTTCCATATAAAACTTCGTATAATATACACATAATACATTACAGCAACCCTCATTAATACACATTAAAAAGGATACAATTATTTCGTACGGAATTAAAAACAATAAATTCAAGTTTATACCGATATAAGCGCTCAAGAAGGTCAAAGTAGTGGTCATTCTTACCTTCAGCGGCACTTATTAAGTAATGAATGGCATTGGCGTTTCCTCAAAGTAGATAATTAATTTAATCGAGCCTTACAAGTTTATATTACGTCGTAGGCAGGTATAACGCAAAGATCAGCCCGGAAACATAATTGGGTCATAGGTTGTCTTTTCAATTGATTGAAGATGTGTTTAAAATTTAAATATAGGTATTTGTTACAATTTGTACCGTAAAGTCTACAAATGGAAAATTATTTTATTGCTTCGAAAGGATATTATTATACGATTTTATGATGTATTATAGTTAATTATAATAGCTGTTACATAATATTTTAATTGAATTATTGTTATTTTTTATTAGTGCGCAGGGACTTTGGAATCATTATTATTTACCTATACTTATCTATAAATGATGGAAATAAATTTCGGCACGCAAGTCAATAACGATGCACACTATACTAGAAGCTTTTGCAAAATTGTTTTTGTTTTTCGCAACGTAAATGAAGGCGATGCGACATAAATAAATTACTTGATAGAAGTTTACAATAAATTGAATAAGTTTGATAGCGCGTAGGCCGTAGTTGTTTCAATCAGAATTAGGGTTACCCATCAACTTCTTTTAATATTTTTTTATAGAAAAAAAAATAAACATAAGGTAAACGCAGGTATTAACGACCCCTCTAAGGCAATTTCAAAATCAACCATATTTTTTAAGTATACTGGTTCTTCTAAAGATTTATAATTTCATTTTATATGCTAGTGTTATGTATAAAAAATGTATTTATTGAAGCAAATACATTCTAATAAAGGATTATCTTGTAAAAAATAATTTACAATGTGACTTAGTCGATTGTTGCTATTACCGACCCATAAAAACGGCTGTGAAGCTATTAACGATTTTTATGCAGCTATTCCCGATCGTATGTGAGAGGAAGCCTTTTTCCAGCAATGGCATGTATAGAAGCTAGTGATGATGATGATTACCGATCTTAATAAAATGAAATAAAAATGCAAATATATTCGTATTTTTTAATTGTAGTTATTTTTAATAAAACAAATGAGTACTTTTTAGTAATGAACTAAATAATAAACTTTTAAATTAATCAACTAATGAACTAAATAATAAACTTTTAAATTAATCAACATAATACTATTAATATATGTACATACATTAAATTAAGGATTTCAAACTCTAGGATATTTCGTTATGCTATTTGATTGATTGCTTCGGCGAGTTGTGTTTTACTGAATACTTTTCGCCGCTTTCGTGGCTCCATATTTCTGGAAAAAATATACCTAATTATATGTTTTATGTTAATTTAACCTAAAAACCTAAAAATATAATTTTTTTTAATTTTTTAAATTTAACCTAAAAAATATAATTTTAAATAGGCACCTATTATGTCATAAAAGTAATAAAAATATATTTGCACGCTCAATTACGAGCAGAATGTTTAAGGATCAATATTATCTGTATATACAAACATCTTTATTCTACATTCTGCAAATAAAGCAATTTGAATTTGAATTTGTAGATGAGAAACTAAACAATCTATATTCGATCGGTAATAGCTTCCTATAGTTGCTATTGCCGACCCACATGGGTCGGTATTAAAGTATGTAAGTATAAACCTAAATTGTATTACCGACCCATAAAAAAATGGTTATTTTAATTCATTTGACCATCAGACTATAAAATAGATTATAATTGATTAATGTCATACAAAATATGAACAAATGCATATTGTTTAAACAAAAAAAAAAACAATGATTTACTTCTGTAACTATTCGATAGGGATCCTCGAAAATATCATAACTTTGTATAAATTGACAACGCTAAAAGACACAACACTAGACAAAAAAGTTTAGTCGCTAATAGATTTTTATGAAGACTCATAGCTTAGATTTAAACTGGTCCATAAAACCACTTGTGTTAGTGTGATATAATAACATAAAAGAAAATAAAACAAAAAGTTACGTTGCTGCCATTGCCGACTTACGGGTCGTTGATACCTGCCGCGGCTTAAACTGGTGAAGCTAACACCGTCCCATTTTAATTTTAAGTTTTATCGTTTCAAATTACTTTTTATTAATAAAATGTTGTAAGAAATGAAAAGTTGACACTTAAATGCTTTGACATTTAGTAATATAAATTAAAGTATAGATGTCATTTGTTTGTAAATGTCTTAAAAAGATACTCACAGTACTTACCCGAAGGAACAACGGAACAGTACGACACGTCCTGCTTCCACGCTACCCCGCAGCAACTTACGCATTTTAACTCTTTTTTGCTCAGTTACTCACTCTAATGTTAAAGTATACGATGCTCAAGTAATACATTCGTGTATAACTTTGCCTACCTATAGCTAGAATAGTTCTGGAAACGTTTAAATTTCGAATTACTTTTATAGGTCGGTAATACCTTCAGATTTTCGATGGGTCGTTGATAGCTGCGTTTACCCTATACAATTTATAACGATCGAACAAAACGCAATAATAAATAAAAAAATAAAAAAAACGTTACGGTAATAAAATAAGGTGTTTGAATAACAAACGCGTGGTTGCCAACCATAACGAAGATGCCAGGTGCGGGTTTGCAGTGGTAAGTGTATTTGCAGGCGAGGGCACACAGTGTGCGGCAAATTTCTCAACACTCTTAGTTCTTAGGTGAAATTCAGAACCATATTATTTGTCTCACACATGACACACTTGATAACAATCGATTATGTTGAGTGATTTTTGCAAACAAAATCTAGAAATCCAATTTTATTGGATGATACAAAATAATCTACTTTAACAACAAAACATTCTCGTCGTAAGCGATAACTTTATTTGGTAAAATTGTCTAGTTTAAGCGGTGACCTTCATTCATGAAAATTCAGTGGACCATTTCGTCATTGGCTGTCACGCCGAGTAAACTCTAAGCCGAGTTACAAGTTACAACGCATATAATTTAAACCGACTAAATTTGCACAATTTAGTAGGATAAGGTCAAAACAAAGCTTGGGACACCTTTGCTACCTCTTTGTTATTACATTCTACTTGACTGCTTCAATTTATATACATGAATAAATTCCTAATATCCAATTTTAGACAAAAGGCATGACGTTGATAGAATAATTAAAAACCAATTATTAATTTTATAAAAGATTGCAAGCAGTCTTATAAAATTGCCTTTACCGTAACTAATGAGTATTTTATGTCTGTGCATGTTAACTATCTATCATTAGTATAAATAAAAAGCAGCATTTACATTATAATAAGATTTCATTATAATTTATTAGAACAACGAAGAAAATACCTTCGAGCTTTAGAATTTTTATATTCTTCAACAGGTATTAGATTATTCAGAACTAGAAATCCGCGACCTTGGCATTCAAATTCCTCTCATATGTATAACAATTTAGTTCCCATATTATATAAATTATATAATTTAAAAGTTGAATAAAAGAATATGACTTTCAAAAACATATTATTTTAATAAATTTAATTAAGTAAATTCATAAAAGTTATATGGCACGTTATAATAATATGCCATTTGAATACATAACTGATTTGATCCATTATAAATTTCATTGTCATGTCTATACGCACGTAGGTAGGCAAAGGCAGAAGATTTAACATATTTTATATTGTTATGGTCAATGGATCCTTACATATTTGGCAAATATAAAATTAAGCTTTTATGTTCGGAATTAGAATTTGACTTTCTATAAACTCATTGATAGTCACATCTCGTTTGAAGAGGAATATGCCCCTCGTTTTGAACATTTCCAAGGACATCTATAAAATAGTAAGAGATTAGGGATTAGAATTAGAATCCCGTGTACTAAAGTGATAAGGTAACCCTACAAACGCATATTTAACTGGTCCGCAACTGCCAAGGTTAGGGTCCAGTGATTCCGGTTCGCTGATCGCGGACCGAATGGCATTCGCCGTGATGTAACAATTTATGCGTAGGGCCAACGACGGCTTATTTTTTATATTTTAACTATTTTTTGTATTTATTTTCAAGGTTTATTTATACTTAGTTGTCGTATTAAAATTATAAAGTTATCCAAGGTGCTCAAAGAAGTATATGGTGTACAACTTATTTTTCAGTCCAATCGATTTAAAAAGTTTTGTGTTTTTTCCTCTTTAGGCCTTAATTTGTGTTTAAATATTATACTTTTAAATAGTAACATTGACGTAATCGACAACCCTAATCGTAGGTTCCGTTACTTACCACTGTTTCGAAAATACATAGTGCATTTGTGGGTCTTTATTAGGTTAAGGAATATAAATGTATATTAGTTCAATAGTTCTCGTTAAAAGTGGGTACATTTAAAATACTGTATTTTAGTTGTTCTATATTAAAGTAAATAGCAGTCATAAAATATTATATTAATAACTTCATGTAGCGAGGATAGGTTCCTACTCAACTTGCGGTTTAGCTTCGACATGGTCTTTAATTGTACACAATTCTAATATACTGCGTCATTACCGGCATCACGAATTATTTACTTGGATGTCACGTACTTATTCACGATGCTATAAAAGTAACAGTTTGATTTTAAAGTTTTGACAAATTTGAATTCTTTTGCTCAAAATATTTGAAGTACCTAAATTCAAATGAACATAACTAATTATAAAAAAAAAAATATTTACATTTCATTGCCATACTTGCAATTTCAAAATCTTTATTAAGAAACTTAATCCCACGATGAATAACGGAACAATAGCTACAATGCAATAGGTAGGTACTGTTTGTTTGTGATGAAATCAAAAACTGAGATAAATATTAAACATCTGATAAAAGACCCGAATATTATCAATGAACGGGCGAACTGATAATAATTTGATAACGAGCGTTTATCGTTTTATTACTCTTATTACGTATAACGTACCTGCGGGGGTGTTTGTTTTTCCTCCTAAATTTAAGATTGGGGCACTTCTTGAAGACGGCGAAGGAGACATCCAAAAATCCCATAATCACTAATATCACAGATAAAATATATCACAAGTCAAGGTAACACAGCGCGGTATCGCAGGTTGTTTTATGGAGGCGCGAGCGCCGTGACTAAGCGGTCGGTTGCGCGACACGCCGTAGTGCGGAGTCTGTGGGTAGCTCCGACACGTGCGTTGCACGACACGGTACAATTCGTTGAACCACTGAACTGCATCGCTGCTCTGTATGCAAGATCGTATTCATGACCGTTGTCAGCACGGCACGGTGCCGCCGTGGGAGCTGTAGCATCGTTTTGATATTCGATGAATTCATACTTAGATAATACCTAATCGATATCTTGTTGGGAGAAGATATCTCTCGTTTTTAAATTTTCATAACTGATCTTAATGTAGGTCGTAGGTGATAAGATGCGATAGTACTGCAAAATTGATACAGTGCGATGACTGATGTAACATTTTTCAGAAGAACAAAAAAGCGCCTACATATTTTGTATTGTTCAATATTACTTAGGTACTTCAAATCAAATCTTCTATCTAATTTTCATTAAACTTGGGGGACAAGCTTATTCTGCTCAGTGCGGGTCTACTATTTAAAATATTAATGGATTCCTCGAACCCAACAAGGAACAAAAATTGAGGTCGTCGTAATCCGCAAGCTTGCGGTATTATAGTGCTAATCATTTCGTTTGTACAACTAATTGTTATGGTAATTAATCATTGTATTAGTTTATTTTGTGTTACTTGCACAACATCAGGTAATTTGAAGTTGTTATTATAGAAGAAATATAATGTGCCTTTATCTTTGTAAACAGGAATCGATATAAAGCAAAAAAATAATAGGTAGCCATCATCATTTTTCATCCAACAATCAAGCAACTTCATTTAGCAGACAATCTCAATTGTATTTCCTTCACTTTGATATTAAGGACAAAATAAAATTATTATAATATAAATAATTTAAATATTCCTTTATTATATTATCAGTTTTAAAATATATGATGAGAGCAGTGTGCATCATCATCATATTAGATCATCATACACCCACTTACAATCCTTATGATTTGAGCTTGTTGTACAATATTTAATTTTAATAAAGTCAAAGTGGAGTAGGTACCTACCCTTAAATGTAAACGGGACTAGAAACTTATATTATGTACTTTGTATATTTTACTAAAATAAAACAAATATTCGCAAAGGATAGGCAGAGTTCTAATTAAGATGCCATGAATTGATATTGACAAGAAATTGACTCATTGTAAGTTGTAATTCTCTTCATTGAAATCGTTCTGAACTGATTCAGATATTTAAGCCAATAATTATTTAAAATACAGTGATATTTTAAAACCGAAACATGTGTATATGTATTATATTGTATAAAAATAGTAATTTTAAATGTTTTTTATTTAATGACAATACATATACTCTTAGATACTATATTCAGTGTGTTACAATCTTATCATCCAAATTCAATGAACACCAATTTATTCTTCTTCGTTGTAATTTGATTAAGGTAGGTACATATGTACATAAATTATAGTCCATTTGAGACATACGCTTGATTATGTTTGACTGAATCAGTGAATCAGGTAAAGTAACTATACTTTTACCAATATGTATAGTAGGTAAGTGTAAAGATATTACGTAGGTAACCATTTACCTAGATAGTGTTTGTAATGTGGAACCTAAATTGACATAATTCTTACAATATCTATTCAATACTCACAAAACATTGTCTGATTTATTATTTTATTTGAATCTTCTCATATTTGTGGAATTCTTGAGTAAACAGACAATGTTTGAGGTTAATATTAACTTCAATACGTTGAGCAAACATATTTTGTAAGTTAGGCTAGCGATAAAAGCTGTTAATGTTTACAGCTCTTATGTTAGAGAAGGGAATTGTATTCTTCTATTAAATATAGGTAGATGTATAGAAATTTTATCACAAAATACGAGTAATAATTTACTTATTTTAAATTAAATTACAATCTATAATCAAATTGTTATAAAACATTTAAGATAACAATAATAGCAATTTATATATTTGGCTACATAACATACCTACGTACCTACTATAAAAGATTTTTAACACCCTCACATAAATAAATTACTGAATTCTTCGATTGGCTGTGCAATAGTGATGCAACGAATACTACTTTTACGAATACGAATATCAAACCTACTATTCGGCGAATACGAATACGAATATCTCGTCTTGCTAATAAAAGACTTATTTATTTAATGAATGTTTACTTTTCTAATAATTAAAATTTACAATTGGCAAATTTTTATTTAAAAAACATAAAATTCGTAGATTTTTTGGTTTTAGGCGATTTTTTTCAGTCTGGATGTTTCCAGCCGTTGAAAAAAAGTCTTTCCGAAGCGACTGTACATGGCTTTAGTGAAAAATATTGTTGGGCGAGTTTTTTTTTTGACTTGGAAAATGGACATCTTCTCGCCAAAAGGCCAGTGGATCAGCAGTCTCTGCACACGTCATATTTTTACGCGCGATTTTTAAATCTGTAGTAAATAGAGTTGCGTATAAAAATATTCGTTTTTAAATATTAGTATATTCGCCGAATACGAATATTCGGTAAATGTCTACTATTCGGCGAATACGAATATTCGTATTCGTATTCGTTGCATCACTACTGTGCAACTATCGTAGGATACAATATGATTGCCTTATTTAATATAAACAATGAGCAGTCCAATAGTATAGAGAACGAGAACAAATGCGCTCCTAAAGGCGCGGAAATCGATACGGTGTATGCTTGGAAAAACCCATTATAAGTTTTTGTCATGTTACCGATAAACACCTTTATATTTGAAACGATAGAATAGTGCGGGTAGTTAAACTCTCGTTTATTTGTCATTAGCTGGTTGATAAGTCTCAATATCGTTGTTTTGTGTGGATTTGGATTATTCTTTGGTTTAAAACATTAGATATTTACTATTTAGTCATTTTCCCAAAAATTATAGTCGATATTTCTAACGAATATAAAGAAATAATACCTACCTACAAAATAAGTATATTTTAGTAGAGCATATGCTTTTCTTTAAATGATCGATTGAGGTAGTAATATTTATGAACTAGCTTTCCACCCGCGGCTTCGCCCACGTAGGCAAAGAAAACCTGAATAGTTCCCGTTTCCGCGGGATTTCCGGTATAAAACTTATTCTATATCCTTTCTCAAGTGTCAAGCTATCTCTGTACCAAACTTCATCAAAATTGGTACAGTGGTTAAGGCGTGAAAAAGAGACGAACAGACAGAGTAAATTTCGAATTTATAATATTAGTTAGGATTTATTTGACACTCAAGTAAAAATATCTACTTTGTAACTAAAACACTCAGCCGGATATTAAAACCTGAGCCTTTAAGTTTTGAATCGACTCGAATGCAAAAACGAAGTGAAGTCGTTTTTACAAAGGTTTGATTGCCTTTGAAACTTAGAGAAGTAATAATGAATACCTTTATATTATTATGTATTGATTGGGGCTGAGTATTTTCCATGCAAATATATTAAGATTAAAGAAGTTTCACTAGCGTAAACACTCTCTAAAGTCAATACTTTAAAACATCTTTGTTACCTAGGTACTTGGTATAAATTTAGCACTTTTTAATTTCATTTTAAGTATTTTTAATTTTTTAAGATACAGATTAAGTGGTTTCATCATGGAATATTTTAATATTTTCAAAATAACACACAAAAATTGTATTAGGTACATATCTTATTCCTAGGCATAGCATCTAGAAAAAAAGTATGTAATCGACAGAGCATTCGTCAATCGCATATCTGTTATATATCTATGTAAAATGGTATTTTATAGGTACGTAGTGAGAAATCCGAGATGCTGTATCAAACCAGGCGTTATTATGAATAGACACTTCAGTTCGCAGTAGTTCTATAGGTATATCGTTCTAATCCGATTAAGGTCTGCATCAAAGTAGGCGAGATTTTCGGAGATGAGAGTTTTCAGGTCAAAGCGTATCTCCTATTACTTAGTAGTAAGTGAATGGATTTTTAAGTAGAGAAAAGTGTTTTTATTATATTATAATTATTTTATTGATACGTATCGAAATATGTATATTACGGAAAAACAGCGATCATTTTAACATGTAATGAAATTTTTACATTCCCGCTTGAGTTTTCATTACGAAAAAAGGACGAATTGCCAGTGTGAGGGAATAATTGAAGGTTAATTTGAAAAGTGACAGATTTTTTTTATTTGTATAAATTTGATAATAATTATTGGTGAAGCTGAGAAATTTCTACCCTCTTACGTCTATTGAACCACTAATGTAAACTTCACGCACGCACGTGATTTGTCTGCTCTGAAGAACTATTATGAAGAAATGCTGAATCACCTCTCATAGTATTCAAATATTTTAACATTTAAAATCGCGATAATTTCAACTAATTACCTGCACATGCAAGTTTGCGTGCTTCAAATACCATCAATCATACTGCAAATCAAAGGACTACAATCGTATCAGGAAGGGAAAGGACTTTAGTTGTTAATTCTCACTATCTTATTACAAAAAATAAAATCCAAAAATCTTCGTCGAATCAAATTTACGAGAATATGTATGTTTTATAAATAAACACGTAGAAAAATAAAAAAAAACCTAAAAGTTTTATCAACACCTATCATGAGAACTTCTATCCATTCCTTTGTCAAAATTCGCATATATCACTAGATAAGAAAGCACGTTTAAGTATTGCAGATAAAAACGAGTTGCTTTAATCACAATGTTTAATTTATTACTAAAGGTAGATAAAACACGAATCAAGACCCTATGTAGGTATCTATCTTATCGATCGACTCGCAGTCAATGCATTGAGAATTTATAATCAACAATAAGTCAACTGATCGACGTTCGTGATCTGCCAACTTGTATTTTCCATATCGTCTGGGAATTGGGATACAGACCACGCTATTGTTATTATTATTGTAGCGGTACATTTACATCAAACGAGGGAATTTAAAAAAGCTCATTCTAACCCCACTATGTCAAATTATTTTAGTGTAACAGGCGTAGAGCATTCTTCCGTTGTTCTTAGTGCGTTCGAAAAAATTCTATATGCAAAACACTGAATACGAGTTTTCGTTTACACTAAAAGATCAAGAAAGAATGCTCTTGCTCTAGCTCTGTGTCATGTAAATGTACCGTAATCCATAATCAAATGAAGCTTTCGAATTTATGAAAAGTTCATTATTGTCTGCTTTATGAAGTAACGATATTATCTTGTTGTGTTTATAAATCATATCTATACATACAAAAATTTAGTGGGTCTATCGTCAAAAATCTGTTTTCATAGAAGCAAAATAGTACCTATCTATAAAATTTGTTTAAATTATGCTTTGCAGTGTGTGTGATTTAGTACCTACTACGCAAAAACTTAAAAACAATTTTTTGATGACGTAAGGCCCACTAACAAATTTTTTTACAAAATGTCACTTTGTTTATGCTCTCGCAACTTCGTAACTATAACCTGTAGGGTACGTACTAGGTTATCTATATAATATACTAGCTTACCGCCCGCGGCTTCGCCCGCTTTGTCTAGAACCTTCCTCTTGAATCACTCTATCTATTAAAAAAAACCGCATCAAAATCCGTTGCGTAGTTTTAAAGATTTAAGCATACAAAGGGACATAGGGACAGAGAAAGCGATTTTTTTCCAGGTGTATTTTAACTCAAAATTAGGGATTTTGAAATGACTAACATTATAATTCGCATGTTTTCCTTATGTGAAAGTTTAATAATACGTCTTAGCAAGCGGGTAATACTTGCACTCTGTGAGCGATCAGAGGAAAAATAAGGTAGCAAGCCGAATCTGTAAATGGATTAAAATATATTTTATATTATAAACATTTCCTGTTTATAAGTCATTTATTATTCTGATCTGTTTACAATCAATGATGAAATTATTTGGAATAAACTGAATTGAAATTAATCAATTTATGGTGCTAACTTTATTAACAACAAAAAAGCAGGCCATTTTCAAATGAGAAACATATTCTTGGAAAACGTAAATAGCCATTTATTAGCGTCGCTCTCATAAATTCTTTTTAAAGTGACATAATTAATTTACAACGGGTTGTTTTCGTCTTTTAGGGAAAAAATTAATAATACTAAAGAGAGGGTCTCCCTTTTGTAAAAATGGGTAAATGTATCGAATTACATGGTTAATTTAATTTCTTTATTAAAATGGTGCTTAATTTAGGTTATTTTAAAAATGTTAAAATTAAAACAAAATAATATTATCTACTTTATGATAACTATGGCTATGTAAATAATACAGATGTTAAACTAGCATATCGGATATCAATTATCATTAACATAAAACATACTGAGCCTATATGAAACCCAAATACGCCGTATATGAAGATTCATACATGTAATACCAGGTCTTCAGCCGATCAAAAAGCTTTTAAACAAAATCAGTTTAAAAAAAATCTGTGTATTTGTTTTGAAATTCCAAAATATCACACAGCAACACACAAACACATCAAGCTCTAAGTCATACAAATCCTCTTTTTGTAGGTATTTAGGTAACAACTCAGGTTTTACGTTAACATTTCTCATAAACTTTATTTTTTTAAACTATTCCATCTCGCCCGAGCCCTGAATGTTCGCATGTCCCCCTTCTACCATTCCATCATATCAAACTTAAAATAAACATAAACAAAACATTCGCATAAAAGATTTTTAAAATATTAGTACCTAAACTAGCGCCATTCTAGAAACACATCAATCATCGCGTGTGCTTTGTGCTACAACCTGTCTGTGCATTCAGCTTTTTCCAGATTAAAAATAAAAAGGCGTAAAATAAAAAGAAAAGGTAGCGTAATATTGCATACGAACTATTGAGTAATCAGTGATGTGGAAGCGTTTGTTGCAGATTTCAATCGTGTTTGTGTTTGCTCTTTGCTTTACACGAGTATTGACCGACGAACTTGTTAGCGAAATATTTTAATGAAGAATTCCATGAATGCTCGGAACTGAAATAGCGCTGACTGAATATTGCATATCCAATTTTAATCCATATTAATTGATTTTTGAATAATTTACACATCCACCGGCGGAGAACAAAGGAAAGGAATTTTCAAGAACTGATGGAAATAATGAACACATATTTTTTTAAATAATTAAGTTTTTTCTTGTTTTGTGGCACAGTCTATCTCTTACTTATAAATCTAAGCTACACGTTCTCAATTATTACTGAAAATCTGTTTACAATAAACCGTTAGTCAATAACTTTATTAAATCTATAACTTTTATATTATTATTGTCATAACTTTTGCGATTTTAAAACTTTTGCCTTATAAGAATTCTTAACGTTTTAATAGTAAGGACAAAAAAGCTTAGCAAAAGTTGTATAACGTAGAATACAGAACAATATTTATTGTGGATATTATACCACATTGAAGCTATATGTATGAAGTTTAAAATTCCTACAAGGTGCCGGTTGGCTTAAGCTGGATCGTGGATGGCCTCGTTATGTGGAGCAAACAAAGAGAGCGTAGAAACTCGGTTTAAAGGGCATACTGCAGATGTCAAGCACGAGCAGATCA